>NC_135816.1:98484519-98679519 GCF_964213995.1 Mustelus asterias
GAGCACTCCAATTGACAGGGTGCACTCTAATTGACATTTGGGCGCTCCTCATTGACAGGTGGCACTCCTCATTGACAGGGGGCACTCCGCATTGACAGGGGACACTCCAATTGAGGGGGGCACTCCAATTGACAGGGGGCACCCCAATCGACACGGAGCACTCCAATTGACAGGGTGCACTCCAATTGACATGGGGGAACTCCTAATTGACAGGGGACACTCCGAATTGGCAGCGGGCACTCCAGATTGACAGGGTTCACTCATAATTGACGGGGGCTCTCCGAATTGACTGGGGGCACTCCCAATTCATATGGGGCACTCCTCATTGACGGTGAGGTCCACCTTATTGACGGTGGGGCACTCCGCATTGAGGGTGGGGTACTCCTGCTTGACGGGGGGGAACTCCTCGTTGACGGAGTGGCACTCCTCATTGCCAAGGGGAATTCCTCATTGACAGGGGCCTCCCAATTGACAGGGGGCACTCCTAATTGACAGGGTGCACTCTTAAATGACATGAGGCACTCCTAATTGACATGGGGCACTGCTATTTGTCAGGGGGCACTCCTAATTGACATGGGGAGCTCAAAATTGATATGGGGCACTCCTAATTGAAAGGGGGGAGTCCTAATTGACAGGGCCAATCCTCATTGACAGCGGGCACTTCTCATTGAAAGGGGGCACCCCTCATTGACAGGGGGAGCTCCTAATTGACAGGGGTCATTCCTAGGTGATAGGGGGCACACCCCATTGAAAGGGGGCACTCCCCATTGACGGTGGGGGCACTCCTCATTGACGGGGGGCACTCTTTATTGACGGTGGGGCCCTCCTCATTGATGGGGGGCACTCCTCATTGACACGGGGAACTCCTCATTGAAGGGAGGCAGTCCTCATTCACACGGGGCACACCTCATTGACGGGGAACTCATTATTGACAGGGGGCAATTCTCATTGACAAGGGGCAATCCTCATTGACAGGGTTGCACTCCTCATTGACGGTGGGGCACTCCTCATTGACGGGGGGCACTCCTCATTGACCTGGGGGGCATCGTCATAGACGGGGGGGGGCACGACTCATTCACAGGGTGGCGCTCCTCATTGACGGTGGGGCAATCCTCATTGACATGGTGAAGTCCTCATTGACAAGGGGCTCTCCTAATTGACAGGGGCACTCCTAATTGATAGGGGGCCACTCCTAATTGACAAGGCGCAATCCTCATTGCCAGAGGGCAGACTTAATTGACAGGGGGCACTGCTAATTGACAGGCGGCACACTTGATTGACAGGGGGCACACCTCATTGACAAGGGGCAGTCCTCGTTGACAGGGGGCACTCCTCATTGACAGGGGGCACTCCAATAGACAGGGGACACTCCAATTGACAGGGGCACTCCAATTGACAGGGGGAACTCGAAATTGACAGGGGGCACTCCTAATTTCCTGCGTCACTCCGAATTGGCAGAGGGCACTCGAAAATGACAGTGAGGACTCCTTATTGACAGGGGGTACTCCGAACTGACAGTGGGAGCTCCTAACTGACAAGCGGCAGTCCTAATTGCAAGGGGGCACTCCTCATTGACGGTCGGACACTCCTCATCGACAGGGGGCACTCCTCATTGACAGGGAGCACTCCGCATTGACAGGTCGCACTCCTCATTGACAGGGGGAACTCCTCATTGACAGGGGGAACTCCTCATTGACAGGGGGCACTCCTCCTTGACAGAGGGCAGTCCTCATTGACAGGGGGGCACTCCGAATTGAAAGGGGGTCACTCATAATTTACAGCGGTCGCCCCTAGGTGATAGGGGGCGCTCCTCATTGACAGGGGGCACTCCTCATTGACGGTGGGGCCATTCCTCATTGACGAGGGGCACTCTTCATTGACGGTGGGGCACTCCTCATTCACGGGGGGGCACTCCTCATTGACACAGGGAACTCCTCATTGACAGGGGGCTGTCCTCATTGAAAGGGGGCACTCCTCATTCACATGGGGCACTCCTCATTGACAGCGGGCACTCATCATTGACAGGGGGCAATCCTCATTGACAAGGGGCAATCCTCATTGACAGGGGGCACTCCTCATTGACGGGGGGGCACTCCACTTTGACCAAGGGGAATCTTCATAGACGGCGGTGGGGTGGGGGGGCACTACTCATTCACAGGGTGGCACTCCTCATTGACGGTGGGGCAATACTATTTGACAGGGTGAAGTCCTCATTGACAGGGGGCACTCCGAATTGACAGGGACACTTCTAATTGATAGGGGGCCACTCCTAATTGACAAGGCGCAATCCTCATTGACAGAGGGCAGGCCTAATTGACAGGGGCACTCCTAATTGGCAGGCGGCACACTTGATTGACAGGGGGCACACCTCATTGACAAGGGGCAGTACTCGTTGACAGGCGGCACTCCTCATTGACAGGGGGCACTCCAATAGACAGGGGGCACTCCAATTGACAGGGGGCACTCCAATTGACAGGGGCCACTCCTAATTGACAGGGGCCACTCCTAATTAACAGGGGGAACTCGAATTTGACGGTGGGGCACTCCTAATTTCCTGCGTCACTCCGAATTGGCAGGGGGAACTCCAGAATGACAGAGAGGATTCCGAATTGACAGGGGGCACTCCTAACTGACAGTGGGAGCTCCTAACTGACAAGCGACACTCCTAATTGCAAGGGGGTACTCCTCATGGACGGTGCGGCACTCCTCATTGACGGTCGGACACTCCTCATTGACGGTCGGACACTCCTCATTGACAGGGGGCACTCCTCACTGACAGGCGGCACTCCTCATTGACAGGCGGCACTCCTCATTGACAGGGGGAACTGCTCATTGACAGGTGGCACTCCTCATTGACAGGGGGTGCTCCTCATTGACAGGGGGCACTCCAATCGACACGGAGCACTCCAATTGACAGGGTGCACTCTAATTGACATTTGGGCGCTCCTCATTGACAGGTGGCACTCCTCATTGACAGGGGGCACTCCGCATTGACAGGGGACACTCCAATTGAGGGGGGCACTCCAATTGACAGGGGGCACTCCAATCGACACGGAGCACTCCAATTGACAGGGTGCACTCCAATTGACATGGGGGAACTCCTAATTGACAGGGGACACTCCGAATTGGCAGCGGGCACTCCAGATTGACAGGGTTCACTCATAATTGACGGGGGCTCTCCGAATTGACTGGGGGCACTCCCAATTCATATGGGGCACTCCTCATTGACGGTGAGGTCCACCTTATTGACGGTGGGGCACTCCGCATTGAGGGTGGGGTACTCCTGCTTGACGGGGGGGAACTCCTCGTTGACGGAGTGGCACTCCTCATTGCCAAGGGGAATTCCTCATTGACAGGGGCCTCCCAATTGACAGGGGGCACTCCTAATTGACAGGGTGCACTCTTAAATGACATGAGGCACTCCTAATTGACATGGGGCACTGCTATTTGTCAGGGGGCACTCCTAATTGACATGGGGAGCTCAAAATTGATATTGGGCACTCCTAATTGAAAGGGGGGAGTCCTAATTGACAGGGCCAATCCTCATTGACAGCGGGCACTTCTCATTGAAAGGGGGCACCCCTCATTGACAGGGGGAGCTCCTAATTGACAGGGGTCACTCCTAGGTGATAGGGGGCACACCTCATTGAAAGGGGGCACTCCCCATTGACGGTGGGGGCACTCCTCATTGACGGGGGGCACTCTTTATTGACGGTGGGGCCCTCCTCATTGATGGGGGGCACTCCTCATTGACACGGGGAACTCCTCATTGAAGGGAGGCAGTCCTCATTCACACGGGGCACACCTCATTGACGGGGATCTCATTATTGACAGGGGGCAATTCTCATTGACAAGGGGCAATCCTCATTGACAGGGTTGCACTCCTCATTGACGGTGGGGCACTCCTCATTGACGGGGGGCACTCCTCATTGACCTGGGGGGCATCGTCATAGACGGGGGGGCGGGGCACGACTCATTCACAGGGTGGCACTCCTCATTGACGGTGGGGCAATCCTCATTGACATGGTGAAGTCCTCATTGACAAGGGGCTCTCCTAATTGACAGGGGCACTCCTAATTGATAGGGGGCCACTCCTAATTGACAAGGCGCAATCCTCATTGCCAGAGGGCAGACTTAATTGACAGGGGGCACTGCTAATTGACAGGCGGCACACTTGATTGGCAGGGGGCACACCTCATTGACAAGGGGCAGTCCTCGTTGACAGGGGGCACTCCTCATTGACAGGGGGCACTCCAATAGACAGGGGACACTCCAATTGACAGGGGCACTCCAATTGACAGGGGGAACTCGAAATTGACAGGGGGCACTCCTAATTTCCTGCGTCACTCCGAATTGGCAGGGGGCACTCGAAAATGACAGGGAGGACTCCTTATTGACAGGGGGTACTCCGAACTGACAGTGGGAGCTCCTAACTGACAAGCGGCAGTCCTAATTGCAAGGGGGTACTCCTCATTGACGGGGGGCACTCCGCATTGACAGGGGCACTCCGCACTGATGGTGGGGCTCTCCTCATGGGCAGTGCGGCACTCCTCATTGACGGTCGGACACTCCTCATCGACAGGGGGCACTCCTCATTGACAGGGAGCACTCCGCATTGACAGGCCGCACTCCTCATTGACAGGGAGCACTCCTCATTGTCAGGCGGCACTCCTCATTGACAGGGGGAACTCCTCATTGACAGGGGGCACTCCTCCTTGACAGAGGGCAGTCCTCATTGACAGGGGGGCACTCCGAATTGAAAGGGGGTCACTCATAATTTACAGTGGTTGCCCCTTGGTGATAGGCGGAGCTCCTCATTGACAGGTGGCACTCTTCATTGACGGTGGGGGCACTCCTCATTGACGGGGGGGCGCTCCTCACTGACTCGGGGAACTCCGCATTGACAGGGGGCTGTTCTCATTGAAGGGGGACACTCCTGATTCAAATGGGGCACTCCTCATTGATAGGGGGCACTCCTCATTGACAGGCGGCACTCCTCATTGACAGGGGGAACTCCTCATTGACAGGAAGCACTCCTCATTGACGGGGGGGCACTCCTCATTGACAGGGGGAACTCCTCATTGACAGGGTACACTCCTCCTTGTCAGGGGGCACTCCTCATTGACAGGAGGCACTCCAAATTGGCAGGGAGCACACCTAATCGACAGTGGACACTCCTCATTGACAGGGGGGCACTCGCCATTGACAGCGGGCACTCCTCATTGACGGTGGTGCATTCGTCATTGACTGGGGGTCACTCCTCATTGACGGTGGGGCACTCGTCATTAACGCGGGGGGGGGGGGCATTCGTCATTGACGGTGGGGCACTGCTGATTGACGGGGGGGGGCACTCCTCATTGACGGAGTGGCACTCCTCATTGACAAGGGGAATTCCTCATTGACAGGGGCCTCCCAATTGACAGGGGGCACTCCTAATTGACATGGGGCACTCCTATTTCACAGGGGCGCTCCTTATTGACATGGGGAGCTCGTATTTGTTATGGGGCACTCCTAATTGAAAGGGGGTCTCCTAATTGACAGGGCCAATCCTCATTGACAGCTGGCACTCCTCATTGAACGGGGGCACCCCTCATTGACTGGGGGGCACTCCGAATTGCAAGGTGGTCACTCCTCATTGACAGCGGTCGCCCCTAGGTGATAGGGGGCACTCCTCATTGACAGGGGGCACTCCTCATTGACGGTGGGGGCATTCCTCATTGACACGGGGAACTCCTCAATGACAGGGGGCTGTCCTCATTGAAAGGGGGCACTCCTCATTCACATGGGGCACTCCTCATTGACAGCGGGCACTCATCATTGACAGGGGGCAATCCTCATTGACAACGGGCAATCCTCATTGACAGGGGGCACTCGTCATTGACGGTGGGGCACTCCTCATTGACGGGGGGCACTCCACTTTGACCTCAGGGAATCGTCATAGACGGGAGTGGGGGGGCACTACTCATTCAAGGGTGGCACTCCTCATTGACGGTGGGGCAATCCTCATTGACAGGGTGAAGTCTTCATTGACAGGGGGCTCTCCTAATTGACAGGGGCACTCCTAATTGATAGGGGGCCACTCCTAATTGACAAGGCGCAATCCTCATTGACAGAGGGCAGGCCTAATTGACAGGGGGCACTCCTAATTGGCAGGCGGCACACTTGATTGACAGGGGGCACACCTCATTGACAAGGGGCAGTACCCGTTGACAGGCCGCACTCCTCATTGACAGGGGGAACTCCTGATTGACAGGGGGCACTCCTCCTTGACAGGGTGCACTCCTCATTGACAGGGGTCACTCCTCATTGACGGGGGGGCATTCCTCATTGACGTTGGGGCACTCCTGATTGACGGAGGGCACTCCTCATTTACGGAGTGGCACTCCTCATTGACGGAGTGGCACTCCTCATTGACAGTCGCCTCCCAATTGACAGGGGGCACTCCTAATTGCCAGGCGGCACTCCTAATTGACAGGGGGCACTCCTAATTGACAGGGGGAGCTCTTAATTGATATGGGGCACTCCTAATTGAAAGGGGGCACTCCTATTTGACAGGGGGCACTCTTAATTGACATGGGGCACTCCTAATTGAATTGGGCACTGCTATTTGTCAGCGGGGACTCCTAAGTGACATCGGGCACTCCTAATTGACAGGGGGCACTCTAATTGACATGGTGAGCTCGTAATTGATATGGGGCACTCCTAATTGAAAGGGGGCACTCCTATTTGACAGGGGCACTCTTAATTGACATGGGGCACTCCTAATTGAATTGGGCACTGCTATTTGTCAGCGGGGACTCCTAAGTGACATCGGGCACTCCTATTTGACAGGGGGCACTCTAATTGACATGGTGAGCTCGTAATTGATATGGGGCACTCCTAATTGAAAGGGGGCACTCCTAATTGACAGGGGATACTCCTCATTGACAGGGGGCACTCCTCATTGACAGGGCCAATCCTCATTGACAGCGGGCACTCCTCATTGAAAGGGGGCACCTCTCATTGACAGGGGGGTCTCCTAATTGAAAGGGGGTCACTCCTAATTGACAGTGGTCATCCCTAGGTGATAGGGGGCACTCCTCATTGACAGGGGGCACTCCTCATTGACGGCGGGCACTCTTCATTGACGGTGGGGCGCTCCTCATTGACGGGGGGGGGCACTCTTCATTGACACGGGGAACTCCTCTTTGACAGGGGGCTGTCCGCATTGAAAGGGGGCAATCGTGACTGACAAGGGGTAATTCTCATTGACAGGGGACACTCCTCATTGACGGTGGGGCACTCTTCATTGACGGGGGGGCACTCCTCATTGACGTGGGGGGAATCGTCATAGACGGGGGGGGGCAATACTCATTCACAGGGTGGAACTCTTCATTGACGGTGGGGCAATCCTGATTGACAGGGTGAAATCCTCATTGACAGGGGCTCTCCGAATTGACAGGGGGCACTCCTAATTGACGGGGGCACTCTTAATTGACATGGGGCACTCCTAATTGACATGGGACACTGCTATTTGTCAGGGGGCACTCCTAATTGACATGAGGCACTCCTACTTGACAGGGGGCACTCCTTATTGACATAGGGAGCTCGTATTTGATATGGGGCACTCCTAATTGAAAGGGGGGACTCCTAATTGACAGGGCCAATCCTCATTGACAGCGGGCACTCCTCATTGAACGGGGGCACCCCTCATTGACAGGGGGGCACTCCTCATTGACAGGGGGCACTCCTCATTGACGGTGGGGGCACTCCTAATTGATAGGGGGCACTCCTAATTGACATGGGGAGCTCTTAATTGATATGGGGCACTCCTAATTGAAAGGGGGCACTCCTATTTGACAGGGGGCACTCTTCATTGACGGTGGGGCACTCCTCATTGACGGGGGGGGCACTCCTCATTGACACGGGGAACTCCTCATTGACAGGGGGCTGTCCACATTGAAAGGGGGCGCTCCTCATTCACATGGGGCAGTCCTCATTGACAGCGGGCACTAATCATTGACAGGGGGCAATCCTCATTGACAACGGGCAATCCTCATTGACAGGGGGCACTCCTTATTGACGGTGGTGCACTCCTCATTGACGGGGGCACTCCACTTTGACCTAGGGGAATCGTCATAGACGGAGGTGTGGGGGGGGGGCACTACTCATTCATAGGGTGGCACTCCTCATTGACGGTGGGGCAATCCTCATTGACAGGGTGAAGTCCTCATTGACAGGGGGCTCTCCTAATTGACAGGGGCACTCCTAATTGATAGGGGGCCACTCCTAATTGACAAGGCGCAATCCTCATTGACAGAGGGCAGGCCTAATTGACAGGGGGCACTCCTAATTGGCAGGCGGCACACTTGATTGACAGGGGGCACACCTCATTGACAATGGGCAGTACCCGTTGACAGGGGGCACTCCTCATTGACAGGGAGCACTCCTCATTGTCAGGCCGCACTCCTCATTGACAGGGGGAACTCCTGATTGACAGGGGGCACTCCTCCTTGACAGGGTGCACTCCTCATTGACAGGGGGCACTCCTCATTGACGGGGGGGCATTCCTCATTGACGGTGGAGCACTCCTGATTGACGGAGGGCACTCCTCATTGACGGAGTGGCACTCCTCATTGACAGTCGCCTCCCAATTGACAGGGGGCACTCCTAATTGCCAGGGGGCACTCCTCATTGACAGGGGGCACTCCTAATTGACATGGGGAGCTCTTAATTGATATGGGGCACTCTAATTGAAAGGGGGCACTCCTATTTGACAGGGGCACTCTTAATTGACATGGGGCACTCCTAATTGAATTGGGCACTGCTATTTGTCAGCGGGCACTCCTAATTGACATCGGGTACTCCTAATTGACAGGGGGCACTCCTAATTGACATGGTGAGCTCGTAATTGATATGGGGCACTCCTAATTGAAAGGGGGCACTCCTAATTGACAGGGGCTACTCCTCATTGACAGGGCCAATCCCCATTGACAGCGGGCACTCCTCATTGAAAGGGGGCACCTCTCATTGACAGGGGGGCACTCCTAATTGAAAGGGGGTCACTCCTAATTGACAGTGGTCATCCCCAGGTGATAGGGGGCACGCCTCATTGACAGGGGGCACTCCTCATTGACGGCGGGCACTCTTCATTGACGGTGGGGCGCTCCTCATTGACGGGGGGGGGCACTCCTCATTGACACGGGGAACTCCTCGTTGACAGGGGGCTGTCCGCATTGAAAGGGGGCAATCGTGACTGACAAGGGGCAATTTTCATTGACAGGGGACACTCCTCATTGACGGTGGGGCACTCCTCATTGACGGGGGGGCACTCCTCATTGACGTGGGGGCAATCGTCATAGACGGGGGGGGGGGGGGCAATACTCATTCACAGGGTGGAACTCTTCATTGACGGTGGGGCAATCCTGATTGACAGGGTGAAAACCTCACTGACAGGGGGCTCTCCTAATTGACAGGGGGCACTACTAATTGCCAGGGGGCACTGCTAATTGACAAGGGGTACTCCAATTTGACAGGGGGCACACCAAATTGACAGAGGGGCACTCCTAATTTCCAGCCTCACTCCGAATTGGCAGCGGGCATTCCAAGATGACAGCGAGCACTCCTGATTGACAGAGGGTACCCCTAACTGACAGTGGGAGCTCCTAACTGACAAGCGGCACTCCTAATTGCAAGGGGGTACACCTCATTGACGGGGGGCACTCCGCATTGACAGTGGCACTGCGCATTGGTGGTGGGGCTCTCCTCATGGGCGGTGCGGCTCTCCTCATTGACGGTGGGACACTCCTCATTGATAGGGGGCACTCCTCATTGACAGGGGGCACTCCTCATTGACAGGGGGACTCCTCATTGACAGGGTGCACTCCTCCTTGACAGGGGGCACTCCTCATTGACAGGGGGCGCTCCTCATTGACAGGGGGCAGTCCTAATTGACAGTGGACGCTCCTCATTGACAGGGGGGCGCTCGTCATTGACAGGGGGCACTCCCCATTGACGGTGGGGCATTTCTCATTGACTAGGGGTCACTCCTCATTGACGGTGGGGCAATCGTCTTTGACGGTGGGGCACTCCTCATTGACAGGGGGAACTCCTCATTGAAAGGGACGTCCTAATTGACAGGTGGCACTCCTAATTTACTGGGGCCACTCCTAATTGACAGGGAGAGCTCCTAACTGACATGGGGCACTTCTACATGAAAGGGTGCACTTCTAATTGACAGGGGGCACTCCTAATTGACAGGGGAGACTTGTAATTGACAGGGGGCAATCCTTATGGACAGTGAGCACTCCTCATTGACAGGGGCACTCCTCATTGACAGGGGTCGCTCCTCATTGACAGGGGGCACTCCTCATTGACAGGAGGCACTTGACAGGGGGCACTCCAATTGACGGGGGGGTCACACCAATTGACAGGGGGCACTCCAATCGACACGGGGCAGTCCAATTGCCAGGGTGCACTCCAATTGACATGGGGGACTCCGAGTTGGCAGGGGGCACTCCTAATTGGCAGGGGGCACTCCTCATTGAGAGGGTGCACTCATAATTGAAAGGAGGCACTCCGAATTGACTGGGGGCACTCCTAATTTATATGGAGCACTCCTCATTGACGGCGCGGTACACCTTATTGATGGTGGGGCATTCCTCATTGACGGTGGGGCACTCCTCATTGACGGGGGGGCACTCCTCATTGACGTGGTGGTACTCCTCATTGACAAGTGGAATTCCTCATTGCCAGGGGCCTCCCAATTGACAGGGGGCATTCTAATTGACAGGGGGCACTCCTAATTGACAGGCGGCACACTTCATTGACAGGGGGCACACCTCATTGAGAGGGGACACTCCAATAGACAGGGGACACTCCAATAGACAGGGGGCACTCCGATTGACAGGGGGCACTCCAATCGAGAGGGGGTACTCCAATTGACAGAGTGCACTCCAATTGAACTGGGAGACTCCTAATTAACAGGGGCCACTCCTAATTGGCAGCGGGCACTACTATTTGGCAGGGTGCACTACTAATTGCCAGTGGGAACTGCTAATTGACAGGGGGTTCTCCTATTTGACAGAGGGCACACAAAATTGACAGGGGAACTCCAAATTGACAGGGGGCACTTCTAATTTCCAGCGTCACTCTGAATTGGCAGCGGGCATTCCTAATTGACAGTGGGAGCTCCTAACTGACAAGCGGCACTCCTAATTGCATGGGGCTACTCCTCATTGACGGGGGGCACTCCACATTGACAGGGGCACTCCGCATTGATGGTGGGGCTCTCCTCATGGATGGCGCGGCACTCCTCATTGACAGTGGGACACTCCTCATTGACAGGGGGCACTCCTCATTGACAGGGAGAACTCCTCATTTACAGGCGGCACTCCTCATTGACAGGGGAACTCCTCATTGACAGGGGGCACTCCTCCTTGACAGGGGGCACTCCTCATTGACAGGGGCACTCCTCATTGACAGGGGGCAGTCCAAATTGACACTGGACACTCCTCATTGACAGGGGGGCACTCGTAATTGACAGGGGGCATTCCTCATTGACTAGGGGTCAGTCCTCATTGACGGTGGGGCACTCCTCATTGACAGGGGGAACTCCTCATTGAAAGGGGCACCCTAATTGACAGGCGGCACTCGTAATTTACTGGGGCCATTCCTAATTGACAGGGGAGCTCCTAACTGACATGGGGCAAATCTATATGAAAGGTGGCACTCCTAATTGACAGGGGAGACTCCTCATTGACAGGGGGCGCTCCCCATTGACAGAGGCAGTCCTCATTGACAGGGGGCACTCTGCATTGACAGGGGGCACTCCTAATTGACAGGGGGCACTCCTAATTGACATGGGGCCCTGCTAATTCTCAGGGGGCACTCCTAATTGTCAGGGGGCACTCCTAATTGACATCGGGCACTGCTAATTGACAGGGGGCACTGCTAATTGACAGGGGAGACTTGTAATTGACAGGGGGTAATCCTAATGGACAGTGGGCACTCCTCATTGACAGGGGGCACTCCTCATTGACAGGTGGCGCTCCTCATTGACAGGGGGCACTCCTCATTGACAGCCGACACTCCGCATTGACAGGGGGCACTCCTAATGGACAGGGGCACTCCTAATTGACGTGCGGCACTCCTAATTGACATGGGGCACTGCTAATTGTCAGGGGGCACTCCTAATTGACGTGCGGCACTCCTAATTGACACGGGGGCAATCCTAATTGATTTGGGCAGCTCGTAATTGATATGGGGCACTCCGAATTGAAAGGGGGCACTCCTAATTGACAGGGCCACTCCTCATTGATAGGGGGCACTCCTCATTGACAGGGGGTCACTCCTAATGGAAATGGGTCACTGCTTGGTGACAGGGGGCACTCCACATTGACAGGGGGCACTCGCCATTGACGGGGGGGGAGGCTCCCCATTGACGGGGGGGGGGGCACTCATCATTGAAGGTGGGGCACTCCTCATTGACGGGGGGGGGGCACTCCTCATTGACACGGGGAACTCCTCATTGACAGGGGGCTGTCCTCATTGAAAGCGGGCTCTCCTCATTCACATGTGGCACTCCTCATTGACAGGGGGCACTCCTCATTGACAAGGTGCAATCCTCATTGACAAGCGGCAATCCTCATTGACAGGGGGCACTCCTCAATGACGGTGGGGCACTCCTCATTGACGGGGGGGGGCACTCCACATTGACGTGGGGCAATCGTCATAGACGGGGGTGGGGGGGCACTACTCATTCACAGGTTGGCACACCTCATTGACGATGGAGCAATCCTCATTGACAGGGTGAAGTCCTCATTGACAGGGGGCTCTCCTAATTGACAGGTGTCACTCCAAATTGATAGTGGGCCACTCCTAATTGACAAGGCGCAATCCCAATTGACAGAGGGCAGACCTAATTGACAGGGGGTACTCCGAGTTGACAGGCGGCACACTTCATTGACAGGGTGCACACGTCATTGACAGGGGGCACACCTCATTGATAGGGAGCACTCCTCATTGACAGGGGGCACTGCAATTGACTGGGGGCACTTCAATTGACAGGGGGTACTCCAATCGACAGGGGACACTCTAATTGACAGGGTGTACTCCGGTTGACATGGGGACTCCTAATTGACAGGGGCCACTCCTAATTGGCAGCGTGCACTACTAATTGGCAGGGGGCACTACTAATTGCCAGGGGGCACTGCTAATTGACAGGGGGTACTCTAATTTGACAGGGAGCACACCAAATTGACAGGCGGCACTCCTCATTGGCAGGGCGAACTCCTCATTGACATGGGGCACTCCTCCTTGACAGGGGGCACTACTCATTGACAGGCGGCACTCCCCATTGACAGGGGGAACTCCTCATTGACATAGGGCACTCCTCATTGACGGGGGAGGGGGGGCACTCCTTATTGACACGGGGAACTCCTCATTGACAGGGGGCTGTCCTCATTGAAAGGGGGCACTTCTCATTCACATGTGGCAATCCTCATTGACAGGGGGCACTCCTCATTGACCGTGGGGCACTCCTCATTGACGGGGGGGCACTCCACATTGACGTGGGGGCAATCGTCATAGACGGGCGGGGTAGAACTATTCATTCACAGGGTGGCACATCTCATTGACGGTGGGGCAATCATTGACAGGGTGAAGTCCTCATTGACAGGGGGCTCTCTTAATTGACAGTGGTCACTCCAAATTGATAGGGGCCACTCCTAATTGACAAGGCGCAATCCTAATTGTCAGAGGGCAGACCTAATTGACAGGGGGAACTCCTAATTGACAGGCGGCACACTTCATTGACAGGGGGCACACCTCATTGACAGGGGGCACACCTCATTGATCGGGAGCACTCCTCATTGACAGGGATCACTCCTCATTGACAGGGGGCACTCCAATAGACAGGGGACACACTAAGAGACAGGAGGCACTCCAATTGACAGGGGGCACTGCAATTGACAGGGGGCACTCCAATCGACACGGGGCACTCCAATTGACAGGGTGTACTCCGATTGACATGGGGGATTCCTATTTGACAGGGGCCACTCCTAATTGGCAGCGGGCACTACTAATTACGAGGGGGCACGGAGATTTTAACTCAGGAATATCAGCCTACCAAACAAGTGCTTGAACGAACTGAACCACCGTTGACTTATTTTTGGACGCAATATAGGAACGAGAGAGGCAGCACGTAAAGTGGGGATGATTTGATGAGGTCGTTGTGGTGCCAAATCGATGAAATTCTAAGCACGACTTGACTTTTGGACATTTAGAAAGTGAGGCGAAATACTCATCTTGAATTTAACGTGGATAACATGACACTTACCCAGCCACATTAAAAAATGAACTCTCTTCCAATCTTCTCTCCTCTCGAGCGCGGTTAATTCAACGGAGGGAAAAGATTGGCACCCAGGAGCCCGGATAGCTCAGTCGGTAGAGCATCTGACTTTTAATCTGAGGGTCCAGGGTCCAGTGCATGTTCGTGCGTAGCTTTCCTTCCAGCCAGAGCGCAACTATTTGAGATGTTGTTCAAATTCGCTTCACTTTAACCAATTCCTCACACGCGATTGACAATTGCAGAAGTCGCCACCAGCAAAATTCACCTATTTTCATCGGTGCTTCATGGCCGGCAGAGCAAAAATGCGCCTCTGGTCTTCTTTTCCTGCTGTAGAACTGTATGACTGTAAAGTTGCGGCGTCTCACAGCAAGAGTGAGTTTGTTGTAAAACGGCGAAACGCCACGTACACGAAGGTGCACGCTGAGATTCGAACTCAGGATCTCCTGTTTACGAGACAGGCGCTTTAACCAACTAAGCCACGGCGCCAAATGAACGCTGCAAGCAGCATTACAATTTGGAGATGAAAAACAATGCAAACGACCGTGGCCCCTGCAATCTGAAACAAAAGCAGAAACGCTGGAAAATCACAGCAGGTCTGACAGCATCTGGGCACAGAGAACAGAAGCAACGTTTCGGGACATTTCTTCAACCACAGGGTGCTGAATGAGTTGAATTCACTGCCACACAATTTAATTGAAGTCAAACTTTGTTTGATTTCAAGAAGAAATTACTTTTTGCTCTTGGGGCTAAAGGGATCCAGGGGTATGGGAGGAAGGGGAATCACGATTTGATGATCAGCCATGATCAAAATGAAAGGCGGAACAGTCTCGGAGGGCCGGACGACCCTTCTAGCTTCTAAATTTCCATGTCGAGATGGTGCTTCCTGACGGAATGCCACCCTGACTCGAAGCGATGTCTTTGTTCTCACTCGGCAAATGCTGAGATTTTCAAGACATTTTCTATTTTACTTTTATGTCTTTACTAAAGCTAAGTGGATGCTACTCATGCCCCTATTTCTCATGCACTGACAGACATCAACAAACACGATTATCGTTGCTTTGGAGTACATGGAGGCCAGATTCGCCAGCAACTTTCTTCTTTGAACTGGGTACTTAGGAGACTGATCTGCAGTGTTAAAACTGTTAAATCTGCGAAACCATTTCAGCCTATTCCTGGGCAATGGCAACATGCTGCCGAATGAAGTGTTACTTGACAATCCAATTTCCTTTTCACGGATGGCTTGCTGGAAATAGAGAACACAGTTTTGGAAATCAATTTGATTAAAGCTGCGGCAAATCATTTGTCAACGATGTACATATGAACAAAAGTCGTCGTTAATAGTTTGAAGATCTGTGCAGAGAGAACAAGAGTCAATGTTTAGATAGAACCGCCACGTGCTTTATGGCCGGAACAGACTCGATGTGCCAAAGGGACACTTTCTGCTGCAGAATGCAGGACACTGAAACTGGTGGTCCTCAGAGAGATGGTGATTTACTTCAAATTGTACAACGTGAAATGCAGAAACAAGTACCACGGAGAATTGAACTCAGGACTATCAGCCTACTGGACAATTGCATGAACGACCTGGACCACCGTTGACTTACTTTTGGACGCAATTTAGGAACGAGATAGGCAGCACGTAAATTGGGGATGATTTGATAAGGACGTTGTGGTGCCAAATCGATGAAATTCTAAGCACGACTTGAATTTTGGACATTGAGAAAGTGAGGCGAAATACTCATCTTGAATTCAACGTGGATAACATGACACTTCCCAAGCCAATTGAAAAAATGAACTCTCTTCCAAGCTTCTCTCCTCGAGAGCGCGGCCAGTTGAACGGAGGGAAACGAGTAGTAGTCAGGAGCCCGGATAGCTCAGTCGGTAGAGCATCAGACTTTTAATCTGAGGGTCCAGGGTTCAAGTCCCTGTTCGGGCGTAGCTTATCTTCAAACCTGAACGCAACTGTTTGAGATGTGGTTCCATTTCGCTTCACTTCAACCAATTCTTCACACGCGATTGACAATTGCAGAAGTCGCCACCAGCAAAATTCTCCTATTTTCATCGGTGCTTCATGGCCGGCAGAGCCAAAATGCGCCTCTGGTCTTCTTTTCCTGATGTCGAACTGTATGACTGTCAAGTTGCGGCGTCTCACAGCAAGAGTGAGTTTGTTGTAAAATGGCGAAACGACACGTACACGACGGTGCCGCTGAGATTCGAACTCAGGATCTCCTGTTGACGAGACAGGCGCTTTAACCAACTAAGCCACGGCGCCAATGGAACGCTGCAAGCAGCATTACAATTTGGAGATGAAAAAAAATGTAACGGACCGTGGACCGTGCAATCTGAAACAAAAGCAAAAACGGTGGAAAATCACAGCAGGTCTGACAGCAACTGGGCACAGAGAACAGAAACAACGTTTCGGGACATTTCTTCAACCACAGGGTGCTGAATGAGTTGAATTCACTACCACACAATTTCATTGAAGTCAAACTTTGTTTGATTTCAAGAAGAAATTACTTTTCGCTCTTGGGGCGAAAGGGATCCAGGGGTATGGGAGGAAGGGGGATCACGATTTGATGATCAGCCATGATCAAAATGAATGGCGGAACAGTCTCGGAGGGCCGGACGACCCTTCTAGCTTCTATATTTCCATGTCGAGATTCTGCATCCTGACGGAATGTCATCCTGACTTGAAACGTTGTCTTTGTTCTCTCTCGGCAAATGCTGAGATTTTCAAGACATTTTCTATTTTACTTTTATGTCATTACTAAAGCAAAGTGGATGCGACTCATGCCCCTATTTCTCATGAACTGACAGATATCAACAAACACGATTATCGTTGCTTGGGAGTACATGGAGGCCAGATTCGCCAGCAACTTTCTTCTTTGAACTGGGTACTTAGGAGACTGATCTGCAGTGTTAAAACTGTTAAATCTGCGAAACCATTTCAGCCTGTTCCTGGGCAATGGGAACATGCTGCCGAATGAAGTGTTCATTGACAATCCAATTTCTTGTTCACGGATGACTTGCTGGAAACAGAGAACACAGTTTTGGAAATCAAATGGATTAAAGCTGCGGCAAATCATTTGTCAACGATGTACATATGAACAAAAGTCGTCGTGAATAGTTTGAAGATCAGTGCAGAGAGAACAAGAGTCAATGTTTAGATAGAACCGCCACGTGCTTGATGGCCCGAACAGACTCGATGTGCCAAAGGGACACTTTCTGCTGCAGAATGCAGGACACTGAAACTGGTGGTCCTCAGAGAGATGGTGATTTACTTCAAATTGTACAACGTGAAATGCAGAAACAAGTACCACGGAGAATTGAACTCAGGACTATCAGCCTACTGGACAATTGCATGAACGACCTGGACCACCGTTGACTTACTTTTGGACACAATTTCGGAACGAGAGAGGCAGCACGTAAATTGGGTATGATTTGATAAGGACGTTGTGGTGCCAAATCGATGAAATTCTAAGCACGACTTGAATTTTGGACATTGATAAAGTGAGGCGAAATAGTCATCTTGAATTTAACGTGGATAACATGACACTTCCCAAGCCAATTGAAAAAATGAACTCTCTTCCAAGCTTCTCTCCTCGAGAGCGCGGCCAGTTGAACGGAGGGAAACGAGTAGTAGTCAGGAGCCCGGATAGCTCAGTCGGTAGAGCATCAGACTTTTAATCTGAGGGTCCAGGGTTCAAATCCCTGTTCGGGCGTAGCTTATCTTCAAACCTCAACGCAACTGTTTGAGATGTGGTTCAATTTCGCTTCACTTGAACCAATTCCTCACACGCGATTGACAATTGCAGAAGTCGCCACCAGCAAAATTCACCTATTTTCATCGGTGCTTCATGGCCGGCACAGCCAAAATGCGCCTCTGGTCTTCTTTTCCTGCTGTCGAACTGTTTGACTGTCAAGTTGCGGCGTCTCACAGAAAGAGTGAGTTTGTTGTAAAACGGCAAAACGACACGTACAGGAAGGTGCCGCTGAGATTCGAATTCAGGATCTCCTGTTTACTCGACAGGCGCTTTAACCAACTAAGCCACGGCGCCAATGGAACGCTGCCAGCAGCATTACAATTTGTAGATGAAAAACAATGCAACCGACCGTGGCCCCTGCAATCTGAAACAAAAGCAAAAACGCTGGAAAATCACAGCAGGTCTGACAGCATCTGGGCACAGAGAACAGAAGCAACGTTTCGGGACATTTCTTCAACCACAGGGTGCTGAATGAGTTGAATTCACTGCCACACAATTTAATTGAAGTCAAACTTTGTTTGATTTCAAGAAGAAATTACTTTTTGCTCTTGGGGCTAAAGGGATCCAGGGGTATGGGAGGAAGGGGAATCACGATTTGATGATCAGCCATGATCAAAATGAAAGGCGGAACAGTCTCGGAGGGCCGGACGACCCTTCAAGCTTCTATATTTCCATGTCGAGATGGTGCTTCCTGACGGAATGCCCCCCTGACTCGAAGCCATGTCTTTGTTTTCACTCGGCAAATGCTGAGATTCTCAAGACATTTTCTATTTTACTTTTATGTCTTTACTAAAGCTAAGTGGATGCTACTCATGCCCCTATTTCTCATGCACTGACAGACATCAACAAACACGATTATCGTTGCTTTGGAGTACAAGGAGGCCAGATTCGCCAGCAACTTTCTTCTTTTAACTGGCTACTTAGGTGACTGATCTGCAGTGTTAAAACTGTTAATTCTGCGAAACCATTTCAGCCTATTCCTGGGCAATGGGAACATGCTGCCGAATGAAGTGTTCATTGACAATCCAATTTCCTTTTCACGGATGGCTTGCTGGAAATAGAGAACACAGTTTTGGAAATCAATTTGATTAAAGCTGCGGCAAATCATTTGTCAACGATGTACATATGAACAAAAGTCGTCGTTAATAGTTTGAAGATCTGTGCAGCGAGAAAATGAGTCAATGTTTAGATAGAACCGACATGTGCTTGATGGTCCGAACAGACTCGATGTGCCAAATGGACACTTGATCCTGCAGAATGTGCCGCGGTTCCCCGTGGACGGCAAGAAGAGTTCATCAATCAGAATAGAGAGTCTGATTCTTGATCTTCCAGGCAGCAAGGCTTTATTAGCTAATACATTTCAATAAAGCCGGGATTTCCAGATGAATCCAAAAAACCAGTGCTCTGACAGTCCTTTTTATCCACATTTAGCTTCATATTTCATCATTCTTATCTTACAGTCAAGGTTTTTTTGTTGCAGACCCCAAGGCCACTTTTCGTTAGCCACCATAGTTTACTGGACCTACGTTATCTGCCTTCTTTCTGATTGGTCACTAATGAATGTGCTGTGATATCATTGTGGTTACATCTTGCCTCCTTATCTGAAGTTTATTGTCTAATCAGCCAAGGTTGTTGCTTGTTCAACCATTGTAGGGCATCCTGCTATGCCAAGTCTTTTTTCCCGTTGTCTGACTTTCTCACGTTTATTTAAGAAATTACTTTCAGCTTCTGTGTGTTTCCTTGACTTCTTTTAACCTTTATGTTCATTTATGTGAGTATCCATGTGTACTGACCTGGTAAGGTATTGTGCACTTAAAAAGGGTACAAGTATATGCTTAATAAGATATGTGATGATATATGAGAACTTCTTAAGTAGTGATTATCTCTTCTATGTTAATTATTATCTCCTACTTGTCCTAATAATTATTCCTTCCAATATATGTTGTCTTAATGATTATCCCTTACATATCCCCTCTTTGAGACATCATTGTCTCACTAAACTATTTCTTGATATATTTTCCCAATATATGTCTTAGTTATGTTTGGTTTCACGAAATGTGGAGGAGCTTAAGTGTAGGATCAATATCCCTTTTTGTTTATTAATAGCCTAATTGCGAACTGCTCCTCCAGATTTCCTTTCCCTGATAGTTCATTAAAATACATTTTTGCATTAATACATTTCATACACTTTAGACTAACACATCTCTCCCTCCTTGATTTTGCTTGATCATTTAAGTATTTCCCTCTATGCGTATGGTATCTAGGGTCATATTATCTCCTCTTATTTTCAAACTATTGATAATGGTACATGCTGTCCATTGCCCTGTTAATTACACATCGACATAAGCATCCTGCTAACGCTATCCCTACTATTATAAGCAACAGTAACATAAATGATTTAAAAATCCAATCAAACATCCCATTTCCTACCCATCCTAACCATCCAGGTGGGTTATAATCATGGAATTCGTGACCTATCTTTTGGAGTTGGTCTGCTTGTGCCTTGATATGCTTTGCAAGGTTAGTTATATTCTCAGATTTATCTGGTATGTAAGTACAGCATTCTTGTTAAATTATGGCACATGTTCCTCCCTGCGAGGCCAATAGATAGTCCAAAGCCAGTCTATTTTGCAGGGCTACTGTGCGGACTGCCATCAGTTCTGCTGATACTTCTGTCAAGGCTTGCCCTGTTTTTCGAGCTTCAGCTGCAGTGATATTAGCCAGTTGTTCCAGGGCTGTGGCCATCAGAATTAACTCGTTTGCCGTTCTTCCTGTCCCATGTAATGGAAAGGCCATCATAAAGAACTAGTCAGTCTTACTGATTGTTCGTTTTGCTCGCGAAGGGTAGCTTCGTAGGGAAGGCATGTGGTGCATATAGGGCACTACATATCCCAGATAACAGGAGCCTGTCCAGTTCGCAGGAAGCCAGGGATATGCCTTTGTACCGCATATAAAGTAAGTTCCATTGTAGGCCGTGAAGTTCTCAGCCAGCGTCATCCAAGTTTGTACAGCTTTTCCTTCCCACACGTTGCTTGATGTGATGTTGCATATTTCAGTCCAGTCTATTTTGAACATACCAGCTGTACTTAAATCTTTCACAGGTGGTTGCCATTCTACAGTTTGCTGACATTTACTTTCTCCAACTCTTGCTCCATCCACATTTTTCTTTAAACAGAAGGATCCTGGTCCATTTGATTTTAGGACCGTCGGTACAGGTGGGAACTGGGAATGGTCGTAGGTTGGTTGGTACCATGTAGCAAACCTGGTCATTCTATACCCAGCTGACTCCCACATTGTCATGTTTCCTCCTTCCCCTGTCTTATTTTGTCTCAATATCCATTCTATAGTTTCTGAAATCTGAAAGGGGAGAGACTGGAGTGGTAGGCCTTCTTGGGAATGGCTTGGGACATGAGTGCAGACCTAACATTTGCTTATGTTCAATCTTTCTGCATACATATATGACATATATAGGTAAGTATTTATATGCGATCTGTCTTCTTCCTGTTCATTTTTACTCTTGCCACCCCCCATACTAAGTACTAGTATTATCCCCATCCATCCTACCCCTACTTTTCCCATGCTATCACAAGGAGGGAGAGTACAATTTATCACAGTTTACACAATTCTTTTCCCGCGCTTAGTCGCCGCTACTACTATTTAGTTTATACAGTCTTTCAGCTTCAATTTCAGTGTTTTCTCTTGTTTTGTCAGTTCAGTTGATAGCTCAGTTTCCTGGGTCGAATTCGGTGAACCATGAACTTGAGCGGTAGAGTTTGTGTCAACAGTCCTTGTTCCTGAGGAAGGAAAATACTGATCACTGGTATACAAATCAAATTTCCATCTTCTTTTAACGCATTGAAACAGATCTTCCCCTCTTTTGCAGTCTTTAGTGCTACATTGCAAAACAAGGAGCGTCAGTCTCAATCAAAGTTATCATGAGTCTATTCGGTGGGGGTAATTCAACTTGACCCCATTCCTGGACTTCTTGTTCGGGGATTTGTTCATTCTCTATTCGCACTACCATTTGTCGCATCATTAGTCTGGTAATAAAAGATCTCAAAGCAGGCAGTAAACAACAAAAGATTAGTCCAATTACGATCATTACTACTACTATTATAACCCCTGCCTTTGCAAACCATGCTCCCCATTGTCCGAATACATTATCAAGCCAATTCCAAATATTATGGCCAATTCTTTTGGGCCCATCATAGCTTGTATTAAGGCTTTTATTTGACTTTCATGCTGTATTGGTTCCCCACTACTTTTCATAAAGCCTCTCTGTTTCCAGATTGATCCAAACAGATGACACACTCCATGTGCATAAGCCGAATCTGTATACACTTCTACTGCCTCCCCTTTTGCTAATTCACATGCTCTGGTTAGTGCCTTAAGTTCTGCTAGTTGGGCCGAACAGGGCTGTTCACATTTTTCTGCTTCTATAACTTCAAGTCCTCCTGGTCTTTGTTCAACTATGGCATAGCCTGCGTGGTTTCCCAAGTGATCCCTGTAACATGAGCCATCTACATACAGTGTCCTCTTCTCTTCTGTCACTAGTCCCTCTGCTCTTAAGTCTTCTCTCAGTTTCATAAATGTTTTTGCTTCTCTTAAGCATTCATGTTCTTCTCCTTCATGAGGTAATGGCATGTAATCAGCTGGATTTACTCTGTTGCACTTTATTATTGTGATATCTGGAAATGTGGTTAGCATTCGATAATGATGGATCCTAGCAGGTGTCAGCACAAATTTTCCTTGCTCAATCAATTCAGCTACTTTGTGGTGTACATGTATGTTTATTAAATATCCCATTGTGATGGTAGCTGCTTTTTCGTAAGCCCACCAAGCAGCTGCCAAACCCTGATAACATGGAGGGTACCCCAGGGCCACATCGTCTAACTTGGTGCTATAATAAGCTATTGCTTGTTTCTTTCTTCCTTTACACCTGTCCTGCATTAACACAGCAGTTGCGAATCCTGTTTCCCTGTTGCTAACAAAAAGGTCAAAGGGTTTATCATACGAAGGCAGCATCAGTGCTGGTGCTTGCACCATCTCTTGTTTCATGTTATCAAATGCCTCTGAGGCCTCCCTGTCCCATATCAAGATCGCTTTTAACTCCTCACATCCGGCCTCTTTCATTATTTTCCTTAACGCTTGTGTTTTTTCTGCATAGTTTTCTATCCATTCTGAACTAAATCCTGTCATTCCTAAGAATGTCATCATCTGTCTCACTGTCTGTGGTTTTGGGATTTTCAATACTGCTTCTATCTGCTGGTGAGCTATTCTTTTTTGTCCAACAGTTATTTCCCTTCCAAGGTATTCTACTTTTCTTTGACAGAACTGTAATTTCTTTCTTGACACTTTATGTCCTTCTTTCGCCAGCTTTCCCAGCAGTTTTAAACTTTCTTCCCTACACTGTTCCTTTGTTTCTGTACACAACAACAAGTCATCCACATATTGTATCAGTGTTCCTTCTAGTTGTATCCCTGCCAAATCTGCTCTCAACACTTGGTTGAATACATGTGGGGAGTGTTTGAATCCTTGTGGCATTCTATTGTATGTGTATTGTTTTCCCTCATACTTGAAAGCAAAAAAGTACTGACTCGCTTGTGCCAAGGGCACACTGAAAAATGCTGAGCATAAGTCTATTACTGTAAACCATCTGCTTTCAGACGGTATGTTAGTCAATAAGGTGTAGGGGTTAGGGACTTCTACTGGCATATTTTCAACTACTTCATTAACTGCTCTCAGGTCGTGTACTAACCTCCACTTTTCCCCATCTGCCTTTTTAACTGGTAATAAGGGTGTGTTACATTTACTTCGGGTTTCTTTTAACACCCCTGCGTCTACTAATCCTCTGATTGTTTCTCTTATGCCTTTTACTGCTTCTGCCTTGATTGGATATTGTGGTTTATAAGGTCCTTGACATCCTGGCTTCAATTTTACTTCGACTGGGGTAGCTGTTTTAACTTTGCCTACATCTCTGTCGTTCTTTGACCACAATTCCTCAGGGAGAGAATCTAAATCTTTTTCTAACTTTGCTCTCCATTCTTGCTCTACTTCTTTATCTTTTAACTCTATTTTTACCTCTTTTGGTCTTCCAGTCATCCTTGCATTAACAGATATTTTCATCATTTGTCCGTCAGTCGACATCCAAATATTCTCATTGTTTGCTTTAATAAATTCCAGTTCCTGTGCCCTAAACGTCATAAGTCCCAAATCCTTTGGTCTGTAATCAGGATTCACCTTTAGCGTAACATGTGGTTCTGTCTCAGGCACTGAGAACCATTTTCTGACCCATTCATTCTTTCTAATTGTGAGGGCTGCTCCCTCTGGTCCGATTAAAATGCTGTCTGAATTTATTTCCTGTTCTTGTCCTGCCTCTTTATTCCACTTCTCCTGTATCTCTGACTGTTGCATTTTATCAAAAATCATTGTGCTATGTAGTTCAGTTTTTGGCCATTCGGCGTCTGGAATCTGTGCCTCTACAAATGTCCCCCAAATTTCCCATACCTGCTTTTTAATTTGTTCTTCTATGTCCCCTAGCCAATATACATTGGCCCACTCTTCTCCCCTTACCCTAATTACGTACATGCCCGTCAGATTAATTCCTTGAGTTGCACACTCTAATTTTAACCCTCACCCTAAGATTGCATCCCGGCCTAACAAATTCAGTGGTGTTTTATTGCACACTAACACAGGCACATGAGTGGTTTTGTTTCCACCGGTGATAGGCACCGGCATCGTCATTTGAGTCAATACTGCTTTCCCCGAGAACCCCATAGTTTTTACAAACTGACCTGACAATGGTAGGTGTCCTGCATATTTTTCTTGTATGCACGTACAAGTAGCTCCTGTATCTATCATCATGGGGATCTCAACCCCCCCTATTCTAACATTGATTACAGGTTCTTGATTTGCTGTGTCCGTTATTTGTACATACTGGCCTACCATTTCGGGGTTCTCTGGGCCTCCCTATAGGAAACTCTGGTGATTTACTGGCCCCTGACTCATTGGGCAGTCACTGGTTGGCACTTGCATCATTTGCTGACTCATTTGTTGTTGACCTCCTTGTCTATAGCTGTTTTGGGAACAATTCCTTTTTATGTGTCCTGTTTCCCCACATCCCCAGCATACCCCTGGAGGGCCAGGTGGTCCTCCCTGCCTGGGGCCTTGATTATATCCTTGGTTTTGTCCCCTCTGGTTCTAATAGGGTGCTTTTCCCTGTCCCTGTCCTTTTCCTCCTGCACTTCCCTTGCTATATTTACATTTTTCATCCCATTCTTCCTTACCCTCCTTCTCTTCACACCTTGCCTCACTGTCCACTGCCTCCTCACCTTTTTTACTCTGTTCTTCCTCCATTTTTCTATTTGCCCATTTTAACACCCTTACCCGAACCAACTCTTCCTCTAACTCTTGCCTCATACGGCGTATGTTATCCAGTTCTCCTTCCACTTTAGCACCTTCTTCTTCCCTTTTTACCTTTCTTTCCACCTTCTGCTTTGCCCATTGTTCGCGGGTCATGTCCCTTTCTTCATATTCCCCCTCAAAATTCACTGTCCCCTTTATTACTGGATACAGCCCAGCAAAATCTTGGTTTTCCTTATAAGGGGGCGGGGCTATATTTGGGTCTTTCAATTTTTCCTTTTCCTGAATCTGAACTGGCATTTGCATTTTCCATATGCACTTTTTCTCTTTTCCTTCCTTTTCAAATAATGTTAGTATCTCCAATTCTTTTCTTCTTTTCTGATTTCTCTTTTGTGATTTATCCCTTAGTTTATAGTTCTTTACCAGTCCTTTCTGATCCTCACATCTTTCTGTACACCAGGTGCCTCCCTCTGGCCACTGTGTGTTTAATTTACTTGTTCATTTGGTCCATTTTTGGGAGATATGGGCTATGTCTCCTTTCAGGGCTGGGTACTTTTCTCCCAGAATTTCCACCGGTGTCTTAGTTTGATGTGGCATGTTCTGTTTCTTTGCACTGCCTTGCGGCTTAATATTTTCTGATATGTTGGTATTTGGCACTATTGTTATTTTTATGCGATATACTGTTTTCCCTTTTTCTGTCCTTGGGCTATCTTCCCACTGCACTTCCCTGACTGACACCTGTATTTCCAACCGAGGTCTCAGTATTTGCTTCCCTGTTCTTCCCTCTCCTGGTGATAATCCTTTTTCTTCTGCTAGTGGATAATATGCCTCCACTTGCTCACTGATTTCCAACAGAGCCTTACTTGGTCTGATTTCTTCTATTAATTCTGTCAATGTTTCTTCTACTGCTTCACTCGTCCAATTTTTGTATATTATTTCGTCCCAATTTATGTATGGCCACTCCTTATTCACTTCCTCCAAATTAACTACTTCAGTTATTCTTCTTAGCAGGGCATTTCTCTCACCCTCATACCACTCCCTAAAACCTCCTCCAACTATTTTTACTAGATCTTCTCTAAAAAAAATGTGTGTTAACACCACTACTTAAGAAATCTATTACTGCAATATTCCTACGTTATTCATCACTGTCGTGATCCTGCTTTACACTCCACATTTACCAACAGCTGCTTACACCGCTATTCCAGATCAACCTTTTCAGGCTTCTCCTTGTAGCCCCTTTACTTTATTTCACTACCTATCCCCTCTCTTCTTCCGGCGATCAACGTAGGTCCTTAATTACTATATCAGGTAGGAGACCAATCTCTCCTAGATCTCTCCTTCCTCTCGGCTGACGTCTCTCTCTCCGAGGTCCTGGGTAGGTTTGGACTGGCAGGCTTGCCTACACTTACTCTCCTTGGGCAAGTCGTAACCTGGAAGCCCGCTCCAAACCGCTCGACTAACCTAATTGCATCAATTAGCGTTCGGTTTTTGTAGCGTCTCACTTTTTACCCATTCGTGGACAATACAGTACATAAAACTAAAGCGTGCTTTTTACATGCAAAATTTACCCTTCCGATCAGACTCAGTCTCTCAATATTTTACACAATTTTAACTTTACCAATGCAGGTTATCTTTTGGGCAGGTGAGATCCAGGACCAGTGGAGAACCGGGTGCGCCAGGCCTCGAAAACCCCTTTCTGACAACAAGGATTTACATGCATGCAAGTCTGCTTACCTTGTTGACAGAAGGCCGGCTGGGGACTTCTCGGTTCCGGTCGGACCACCGTCTCCCTCGATCCCTCCGGGGTTGAGTCACCGGACGACCTCAACTCTGCCCTGCTCGCAAGCGACAGATTTGCCGTGGTTCCCCGTGGACGGCAAGAAGAGTTCATCAATCAGAATAGAGAGTCTGAGTCTTGATCTTCCAGGCAGCAAGGCTTTATTAGCTAATACATTTCAATAAAGCCGGGATTTCCAGATGAATCCAAAAAACCAGTGCTCTGACAGTCCTTTTTATCCACATTTAGCTTCATATTTCATCATTCTTATCTTACAGTCAAGGTTTTTTTGTTGCAGACCCCGAGGCCACTTTTCGTTAGCCACCATGGTTCACTAGACCTACGTTATCTGCCTTCTTTCTGATTGGTCACTAATGAATGTGCTGTGATATCATTGTGGTTACATCTTGCCTTCTTATCTGAAGTTTATTGTCTAATCAGCCAAGGTTGTTGCTTGTTCAACCATTGTAGGGCATCCTGCTATGCCAAGTCTTTTTTCCCGTTGTCTGACTTTCTCACGTTTATTTAAGAAATTACTTTCAGCTTCTGTGTGTTTCCTTGACTTCTTTTAGCCTTTATGTTCATTTATGTGAGTATCGATGTGTACTGACCTGGTAAGGTATTGTGCACTGAAAAAGGGTACAAGTATATGCTTAATAAGATATGTGATGATATATGAGAACTTCTTAAGTAGTGATTATCTCTTCTATGTTAATTATTATCTCCTACTTGTCCTAATAATTATTCCTTCCAATATATGTTGTCTTAATGATTATCCCTTACAAATGCAGGACACTGAAACTGGTGGTCCTCAGAGAGATGGTGATTTACTTCAAACTGTACAACGTGAAATGCAGAAACAAGTACCACGGAGAATTGAACTCAGGAATATCAGCCGACTAGACAAGTGCATGAACGACCAGGACCACCGTTGACTTACTTTTGGACGCAATATAGGAACGAGAGAGGCAGCACGTAAAGTGGGGATGATTTGATAAGGACGTTGTGGTGCCAAATCGATGAAATTCGAAGCACGACTTGAATATTGGACATTGAGAAAGTGAGGCGAAATACTCATCTTGAATTTAACGTGGATAACATGACACTTCCCAAGCCACTTGAAAAAATGAACTCTCTTCCAAGCTTCTCTCCTCTCGAGCGCGGACAGTTGAACGGAGGGAAACAACTGGCAGTCAGGAGCCCGGATAGCTCAGTCGGTAGAGCATCAGACTTTTAATTTGAGGGTTCAGGGTTCAAGTCCCTGTTCGGGCGTAGCTGATCTTCAAACCTGAACGCAACTGTTTGAGATGTTGTTCAATTTCGCTTCACTTTAACCAATTCCTCACACGCGATTGACAATTGCAGAAGTCGCCACCAGCAAAATGCACCTATTTTCATCGGTGCTTCATGGCCGGCAGAGCCAAAATGCGTCTCTGGTCTTCTTTTCCTGCTGTCGAACTGTATGACTGTCAAGTTGCGGCGTCTCACAGCAAGAGTGAGTTTGTTGTAAAACGGCGAAACGACACGCACACGAAGGTGCCGCTGAGATTCGAACTCAGGATCTCCTGTTTACTAGACAGGCGCTTTAACCAACTAAGCCACGGCGCCAATGGAACGCTGCAAGCAGCATTACAATTTGTAGATGAAAAACAATGCAACCGACCGTGGACCGTGCAATCTGAAACAAAAGCAGAAACGGTGGAAAATCACAGCAGGTCTGACAGCATCTGGGCACAGAGAACAGAAGCAACGTTTCAGGACATTTCTTCACTCACAGGGTGCTGAATGAGTTGAATTCGCTACCACACAATTTAATTGAAGTCAAACTTTGTTTGATTTCAAGAAGAAATTACTTTTCGCTCTTGGGGCGAAAGGGATCCAGGGGTATAGGAGGAAGGGGGATCACGATTTGATGATCAGCCATGATCAAAATGAATGGCGGAACAGTCTCGGAGGGCCGGACGACCCTTCTTGCTTCTATATTTCCATGTCGAGAGATTCTGCATCCTGACGGAATGTCATCCTGACTCGAAACGTTGTCTTTGTTCTCTCTCGGCAAATGCTGAGATTTTCAAGACATTTTCTATTTTACTTTTATGTCTTTACTAAAGCTAAGTGGATGCTACTCATGCCCCTATTTCTCATGTACTGACAGACATCAACAAACACGATTATCGTTGCTTGGGAGTACATGGAGGCCAGATTCGCCAGCAACTTTCTTCTTTGAACTGGGTACTTAGGAGACTGATCTGCAGTGTTTAAACTGTTAAATCTGCGAAACCATTTCAGCCTATTCCTGGGCAATGGGAACATGCTGCCGAATGAAGTGTTCATTGACAATCCAATTTCTTGTTCACGGATGACTTGCTGGAAACAGAGAACACAGTTTTGGAAATCAAATGGATTAAAGCTGCGGCAAATCATTTGTCAACGATGTACATATGAACAAAAGTCGTCGTGAATAGTTTGAAGGTCAGTGCAGAGAGAACAAGAGTCAATGTTTAGATAGAACCGCCACGAGCTTGATGGCCGGAACAGACTCGATGTGCCAAAGGGACACTTTCTGCTGCAGAATGCAGGACACTGAAACTGGTGGTCCTCAGAGAGATGGTGGAGTCCATATCCACAGATCTCTAAAGGTTGCCAGTCAAGTGGATAGAGCTGTGAAGAAGGCCTATAGTGTGTTAGATTTTATTAACAGGGGGTTGGAGTTTAAGAGCCGTGGCGTTATGCTGCAACTGTACAGGACCTTGGTGAGACCACATTTGGAATATTGTGTGCAGTTCTGGTCACCTCACTATAAGAAGGATGTGGAAGCGCTGGAAAGAGTGCAGAGGAGATTTACCAGGATGCTGCCTGGTTTGGAGGGTAGGTCATATGAGGAAAGGTTGAGGGAGCTAGGGCTGTTCTCTCTGGAGCGGAGGAGGCTGAGGGGAGACTTAATAGAGGTGTAGAAAATGATGAAGGGGATAGATAGAGTGAACGTTCAAAGACTATTTCCTCGGGTGGATGGAGCTATTACAAGGGGGCATAACTATAGGGTTCGTGGTGGGAGATACAGGACGGATATCAGAGGTAGGTTCTTTACGCAGAGAGTGGTTGGGGTGTGGAATGGACTGCCTGCAGTGATAGTGGAGTCAGACACTTTAGAAACATTTAAGCGGTTATTGGATAGGCACATGGAGCACACCAGGATGATAGGGAGTGGGATAGCTTGATCTTGGTTTCAGATAAAGCTCGGCACAACATCGTGGGCCGAAGGGCCTGTTCTGTGCTGTACTGTTCTATGTTCTATGACGTACTTCAAATTGTACAACGTGAAATGCATAAACAAGTAAAACGGAGAATTGAACTCAGGAAGATCAGCCTACTGGACAAGTGCATGAACGACCTGGACCACCGTTGACTTACTTTTGGACGCAATATAGGAACGAGAGAGGCAGCACGTAAAGTGGGGATGATTTAATAAGGACGTTGTAATGCCAAATCGATGAAATTCTAAGCACGACTTGAATATTGGACATTGAGAAAGTGAGGCGAAATACTCATCTTGAATTTAACGTGGATAACATGACACTTCCCAAGCCACCTGAAAAAATGAACTCTCTTCCAAGCTTCTCTCCTCTCGAGCGCGGACAGTTGAACGGAGGGAAATGTTTGCCAGTCAGGAGCCCGGATAGCTCAGTCGGTAGAGCATCAGACTTTGAATCTGAGGGTCCAGGGTTCATGTTCCTGTTCGGGCGTAGCTGATCTTCAAACCTGAACGCAACTATTTGAGATGTCGTTCAATTTCGCTTCACTTTAACCAATTTCTCACACGCGATTGACGATTGCAGAGGTCGCCACCAGCAAAATTCACCTATTTTCATCGGTGCTGAATGGCCGGCAGAGCCAAAATGCGTCTCTGGTCTTCTTTTCCTGCTGTCGAACTGTATGACTGTCAAGTTGCGGCGTCTCACAGCAAGAGTGAGTTTGTTGTAAAACGGCGAAACGACACGCACACGAAGGTGCCGCTGAGATTCGAACTCAGGATCTCCTGTTTACTAGACAGGCGCTTTAACCAACTCAGCCACGGCGCCAATGGAACGCTGCAAGCAGCATTACATTTGTAGATGAAAAAAAATGTAACCGACCGTGGACCGTGCAATCTGAAACAAAAGCAAAAACGGTGGAAAATCACAGCAGGTCTGACAGCATCTGGGCACAGAGAACAGAAGCAACGTTTCGGGACATTTCTTCAACCACAGGGTGCTGAATGAGTTGAATTCACTACCACACAATTTAATTGAAGTCAAACTTTGTTTGATTTCAAGAAGAAATTACTTTTTGCTCTTGGGGCTAAAGGGATCCAGGGGTATGGGAGGCAGGGGGATCACGATTTGATGATCAGCCATGATCAAAATGAATGGCGGAACAGTCTCGGAGGGCCGGACGACCCTTCTAGCTTCTATATTTCCATGTCGAGATGGTGCTTCCTGACGGAATGCCACCCTGACTCGAAACGTTGTCTTTGTTCTCTCTCGGCAAATGCTGAGATTTTCAAGACATTTTCTATTTTACTTTTATGTCTTTCCTAAAGCTAAGTGGATGCTACTCATGCCCCTATTTCTCATGTACTGACAGACATCAACAAACACGATTATCGTTGCTTGGGAGTACATGGAGGCCAGATTCGCCAGCAACTTTCTTCTTTGAACTGGGTACTTAGGAGACTGATCTGCAGTGTTTAAACTGTTAAATCTGCGAAACCATTTCAGCCTATTCCTGGGCAATGGGAACATGCTGCCGAATGAAGTGTTCATTGACAATCCAATTTCTTGTTCACGGATGACTTGCTGGAAACAGAGAACACAGTTTTGGAAATCAAATGGATTAAAGCTGCGGCAAATCATTTGTCAACGATGTACATCTGAACAAAAGTCGTCGTGAATAGTTTGAAGATCAGTGCAGAGAGAACAAGAGTCAATGTTTAGATAGAACCGCCACGAGCTTGATGGCCGGAACAGACTCGATGTGCCAAAGGGACACTTTCTGCTGCAGAATGCAGGACACTGAAACTGGTGGTCCTCAGAGAGATGGTGGAGTCCATATCCACAGATCTCTAAAGGTTGCCAGTCAAGTGGATAGAGCTGTGAAGAAGGCCTATAGTGTGTTAGATTTTATTAACAGGGGGTTGGAGTTTAAGAGCCGTGGCGTTATGCTGCAACTGTACAGGACCTTGGTGAGACCACATTTGGAATATTGTGTGCAGTTCTGGTCACCTCACTATAAGAAGGATGTGGAAGCGCTGGAAAGAGTGCAGAGGAGATTTACCAGGATGCTGCCTGGTTTGGAGGGTAGGTCATATGAGGAAAGGTTGAGGGAGCTAGGGCTGTTCTCTCTGGAGCGGAGGAGGCTGAGGGGAGACTTAATAGAGGTGTAGAAAATGATGAAGGGGATAGATAGAGTGAACGTTCAAAGACTATTTCCTCGGGTGGATGGAGCTATTACAAGGGGGCATAACTATAGGGTTCGTGGTGGGAGATACAGGACGGATATCAGAGGTAGGTTCTTTACGCAGAGAGTGGTTGGGGTGTGGAATGGACTGCCTGCAGTGATAGTGGAGTCAGACACTTTAGAAACATTTAAGCGGTTATTGGATAGGCACATGGAGCACACCAGGATGATAGGGAGTGGGATAGCTTGATCTTGGTTTCAGATAAAGCTCGGCACAACATCGTGGGCCGAAGGGCCTGTTCTGTGCTGTACTGTTCTATGTTCTATGACGTACTTCAAATTGTACAACGTGAAATGCATAAACAAGTAAAACGGAGAATTGAACTCAGGAAGATCAGCCTACTGGACAAGTGCATGAACGACCTGGACCACCGTTGACTTACTTTTGGACGCAATATAGGAACGAGAGAGGCAGCACGTAAAGTGGGGATGATTTAATAAGGACGTTGTGATGCCAAATCGATGAAATTCTAAGCACGACTTGAATATTGGACATTGAGAAAGTGAGGCGAAATACTCATCTTGAATTTAACGTGGATAACATGACACTTCCCAAGCCACCTGAAAAAATGAACTCTCTTCCAAGCTTCTCTCCTCTCGAGCGCGGACAGTTGAACGGAGGGAAATGTTTGCCAGTCAGGAGCCCGGATAGCTCAGTCGGTAGAGCATCAGACTTTGAATCTGAGGGTCCAGGGTTCATGTTCCTGTTCGGGCGTAGCTGATCTTCAAACCTGAACGCAACTATTTGAGATGTCGTTCAATTTCGCTTCACTTTAACCAATTTCCCACACGCGATTGACGATTGCAGAGGTCGCCACCAGCAAAATTCACCTATTTTCATCGGTGCTGAATGGCCGGCAGAGCCAAAATGCGTCTCTGGTCTTCTTTTCCTGCTGTCGAACTGTATGACTGTCAAGTTGCGGCGTCTCACAGCAAGAGTGAGTTTGTTGTAAAACGGCGAAACGACACGCACACGAAGGTGCCGCTGAGATTCGAACTCAGGATCTCCTGTTTACTAGACAGGCGCTTTAACCAACTCAGCCACGGCGCCAATGGAACGCTGCAAGCAGCATTACATTTGTAGATGAAAAAAAATGTAACCGACCGTGGACCGTGCAATCTGAAACAAAAGCAAAAACGGTGGAAAATCACAGCAGGTCTGACAGCATCTGGGCACAGAGAACAGAAGCAACGTTTCGGGACATTTCTTCAACCACAGGGTGCTGAATGAGTTGAATTCACTACCACACAATTTAATTGAAGTCAAACTTTGTTTGATTTCAAGAAGAAATTACTTTTTGCTCTTGGGGCTAAAGGGATCCAGGGGTATGGGAGGCAGGGGGATCACGATTTGATGATCAGCCATGATCAAAATGAATGGCGGAACAGTCTCGGAGGGCCGGACGACCCTTCTAGCTTCTATATTTCCATGTCGAGATGGTGCTTCCTGACGGAATGCCACCCTGACTCGAAGCGATGTCTTTGTTCTCACTCGGCAAATGCTGAGATTTTCAAGACATTTTCTATTTTACTTTTATGTCTTTACTAAAGCTAAGTGGATGCTACTCATGCCGCCATTTCTCATGCACTGACAGACATCAACAAACACGATTATCGTTGCTTTGGAGTACATGGAGGCCAGATTCGCCAGCAACGTTCTTCTTTTAACTGGCTACTTAGGTGACTGATCTGCAGTGTTAAAACTGTTAAATCTGCGAAACCATTTCAGCCTATTCCTGGGCAATGGGAACATGCTGCCGAATGAAGTGTTACTTGACAATCCAATTTCCTTTTCACGGATGGCTTGCTGGAAATAGAGAACACAGTTTTGGAAATCAAATGGATTAAAGCTGCGGCAAATCATTTGTCAACGATGTACATATGAACAAAAGTCGTCGTTAATAGTTTGAAGATCAGTGCAGAGAGAACAAGAGTCAATGTTTAGATAGAACCGACACGTGCTTGATGGCCGGAACAGACTCGATGTGCCAAATGGACACTTTCTGCTGCAGAATGCAGGACACTGAAACTGGTGGTCCTCAGAGAGATGGTGATTTACTTCAAATTGTACAACGTGAAATGCAGAAACAAGTACCACGGAGAATTGAACTCAGGACTATCAGCCGACTGGACAATTGCATGAACGACTTGGACCACCGTTGACATACTTTTGGACGCAATTTAGGAACGAGAGAGGCAGCACGTAAATTGGGGATGATTTGATAAGGACGTTGTGCTGCCAAATCGATGAAATTCTAAGCACGACTTGAATTTTAGACATTGAGAAAGTGAGGCGAAATAGTCATCTTGAATTTAACGTGGATAACATGACACTTCCCAAGCCAATTGAAAAAATGAACTCTCTTCCAAGCTTCTCACCTCGAGAGCGCGGCCAGTTGAACGGAGGGAAACGAGTAGTAGTCAGGAGCCCGGATAGCTCAGTCGGCAGAGCATCAGACTTTTAATCTGAGGGTCCAGGGTTCAAGTCCCTGTTCGGGCGTAGCTTATCTTCAAATCTGAACTCCACTGTTTGAGATGTGGTTCAATTTCGCTTCACTTTAACCAATTCCTCACACGCGATTGACAATTGCAGAAGTCGCCACCAGCAAAATTCACCTATTTTCATCGGTGCTTCATGGCCGGCAGAGCCAAAATGCGCCTCTGGTCTTCTTTTCCTGCTGTCGAACTGGGTGTGGGTCAAGTTGCGGCGTCTCACAGCAAGAGTGAGTTTGTTGCAAAACGGCGAAAGGCCACGTACACGAAGGTGCCGCTGGGATTCGAACTCAGGATCTCCTGATTACTAGACAGGCGCTTTAACCAACTAAGCCACGGCGCCAATGGAACGCTGCAACCAGCATTACAATTTGCAGATGAAAAAAAACGCAACCGACCGTGGACCCTGCAATCTGAAACAAAAGCAAAAACGCTGGAAAATCACAGCAGGTCTGACAGCATCTGGGCACAGAGAACAGAAACAACGTTTCAGGACATTTCTTCACTCACAGGGTGCTGAATGAGTTGAATTCACTACCACACAATTTAATTGAAGTCAAACTTTGTTTGATTTCAAGAAGAAATTACTTTTCGCTCTTGGGGCTAAAGGGATCCAGGGGTATGGGAGGAAGGGGAATCACGATTTGATGACCAGCCAAGATCAAAATGAATGGCGGAACAGTCTCGGAGGGCCGGACGACCCTTCTAGCTTCTATATTTCCATGTCGAGATGGTGCTTCCTGACGGAATGCCACCCTGACTCGAAACGTTGTCTTTGTTCTCTCTCGGCAAATGCTGAGATTTTCAAGACATTTTCTATTTTACTTTTATGTCTTTCCTAAAGCTAAGTGGATGCTACTCATGCCCCTATTTCTCATGTACTGACAGACATCAACAAACACGATTATCGTTGCTTGGGAGTACATGGAGGCCAGATTCGCCAGCAACTTTCTTCTTTGAACTGGGTACTTAGGAGACTGATCTGCAGTGTTTAAACTGTTAAATCTGCGAAACCATTTCAGCCTATTCCTGGGCAATGGGAACATGCTGCCGAATGAAGTGTTCATTGACAATCCAATTTCTTGTTCACGGATGACTTGCTGGAAACAGAGAACACAGTTTTGGAAATCAAATGGATTAAAGCTGCGGCAAATCATTTGTCAACGATGTACATCTGAACAAAAGTCGTCGTGAATAGTTTGAAGATCAGTGCAGAGAGAACAAGAGTCAATGTTTAGATAGAACCGCCACGAGCTTGATGGCCGGAACAGACTCGATGTGCCAAAGGGACACTTTCTGCTGCAGAATGCAGGACACTGAAACTGGTGGTCCTCAGAGAGATGGTGGAGTCCATATCCACAGATCTCTAAAGGTTGCCAGTCAAGTGGATAGAGCTGTGAAGAAGGCCTATAGTGTGTTAGATTTTATTAACAGGGGGTTGGAGTTTAAGAGCCGTGGCGTTATGCTGCAACTGTACAGGACCTTGGTGAGACCACATTTGGAATATTGTGTGCAGTTCTGGTCACCTCACTATAAGAAGGATGTGGAAGCGCTGGAAAGAGTGCAGAGGAGGTTTACCAGGATGCTGCCTGGTTTGGAGGGTAGGTCATATGAGGAAAGGTTGAGGGAGCTAGGGCTGTTCTCTCTGGAGCGGAGGAGGCTGAGGGGAGACTTAATAGAGGTGTAGAAAATGATGAAGGGGATAGATAGAGTGAACGTTCAAAGACTATTTCCTCGGGTGGATGGAGCTATTACAAGGGGGCATAACTATAGGGTTCGTGGTGGGAGATACAGGACGGATATCAGAGGTAGGTTCTTTACGCAGAGAGTGGTTGGGGTGTGGAATGGACTGCCTGCAGTGATAGTGGAGTCAGACACTTTAGAAACATTTAAGCGGTTATTGGATAGGCACATGGAGCACACCAGGATGATAGGGAGTGGGATAGCTTGATCTTGGTTTCAGATAAAGCTCGGCACAACATCGTGGGCCGAAGGGCCTGTTCTGTGCTGTACTGTTCTATGTTCTATGTTCTATGACGTACTTCAAATTGTACAACGTGAAATGCATAAACAAGTAAAACGGAGAATTGAACTCAGGAAGATCAGCCTACTGGACAAGTGCATGAACGACCTGGACCACCGTTGACTTAATTTTGGACGCAATATAGGAACGAGAGAGGCAGCACGTAAAGTGGGGATGATTTAATAAGGACGTTGTGATGCCAAATCGATGAAATTCTAAGCACGACTTGAATATTGGACATTGAGAAAGTGAGGCGAAATACTCATCTTGAATTTAACGTGGATAACATGACACTTCCCAAGCCACCTGAAAAAATGAACTCTCTTCCAAGCTTCTCTCCTCTCGAGCGCGGACAGTTGAACGGAGGGAAATGTTTGCCAGTCAGGAGCCCGGATAGCTCAGTCGGTAGAGCATCAGACTTTGAATCTGAGGGTCCAGGGTTCAAGTTCCTGTTCGGGCGTAGCTGATCTTCAAACCTGAACGCAACTATTTGAGATGTCGTTCAATTTCGCTTCACTTTAACCAATTTCTCACACGCGATTGACGATTGCAGAGGTCGCCACCAGCAAAATTCACCTATTTTCATCGGTGCTGAATGGCCGGCAGAGCCAAAATGCGTCTCTGGTCTTCTTTTCCTGCTGTCGAACTGCATGACTGTCAAGTTGCGGCGTCTCACAGCAAGAGTGAGTTTGTTGTAAAACGGCGAAACGACACGCACACGAAGGTGCCGCTGAGATTCGAACTCAGGATCTCCTGTTTACTAGACAGGCGCTTTAACCAACTCAGCCACGGCGCCAATGGAACGCTGCAACCAGCATTACAATTTGTAGATGAAAAAAAACGTAACCGACCGTGGACCGTGCAATCTGAAACAAAAGCAAAAACGGTGGAAAATCACAGCAGGTCTGACAGCATCTGGGCACAGAGAACAGAAGCAACGTTTCGGGACATTTCTTCAACCACAGGGTGCTGAATGAGTTGAATTCACTACCACACAATTTAATTGAAGTCAAACTTTGTTTGATTTCAAGAAGAAATTACTTTTTGCTCTTGGGGCTAAAGGGATCCAGGGGTATGGGAGGCAGGGGGATCACGATTTGATGATCAGCCATGATCAAAATGAATGGCGGAACAGTCTCGGAGGGCCGGACGACCCTTCTAGCTTCTATATTTCCATGTCGAGATGGTGCTTCCTGACGGAATGCCACCCTGACTCGAAGCGATGTCTTTGTTCTCACTCGGCAAATGCTGAGATTTTCAAGACATTTTCTATTTTACTTTTATGTCTTTACTAAAGCTAAGTGGATGCTACTCATGCCGCCATTTCTCATGCACTGACAGACATCAACAAACACGATTATCGTTGCTTTGGAGTACATGGAGGCCAGATTCGCCAGCAACGTTCTTCTTTTAACTGGCTACTTAGGTGACTGATCTGCAGTGTTAAAACTGTTAAATCTGCGAAACCATTTCAGCCTATTCCTGGGCAATGGGAACATGCTGCCGAATGAAGTGTTACTTGACAATCCAATTTCCTTTTCACGGATGGCTTGCTGGAAATAGAGAACACAGTTTTGGAAATCAAATGGATTAAAGCTGCGGCAAATCATTTGTCAACGATGTACATATGAACAAAAGTCGTCGTTAATAGTTTGAAGATCAGTGCAGAGAGAACAAGAGTCAATGTTTAGATAGAACCGACACGTGCTTGATGGCCGGAACAGACTCGATGTGCCAAATGGACACTTTCTGCTGCAGAATGCAGGACACTGAAACTGGTGGTCCTCAGAGAGATGGTGATTTACTTCAAATTGTACAACGTGAAATGCAGAAACAAGTACCACGGAGAATTGAACTCAGGACTATCAGCCTACTGGACAATTGCATGAACGACTTGGACCACCGTTGACATACTTTTGGACGCAATTTAGGAACGAGAGAGGCAGCACGTAAATTGGGGATGATTTGATAAGGACGTTGTGCTGCCAAATCGATGAAATTCTAAGCACGACTTGAATTTTAGACATTGAGAAAGTGAGGCGAAATAGTCATCTTGAATTTAACGTGGATAACATGACACTTCCCAAGCCAATTGAAAAAATGAACTCTCTTCCAAGCTTCTCACCTCGAGAGCGCGGCCAGTTGAACGGAGGGAAACGAGTAGTAGTCAGGAGCCCGGATAGCTCAGTCGGCAGAGCATCAGACTTTTAATCTGAGGGTCCAGGGCTCAAGTCCCTGTTCGGGCGTAGCTTATCTTCAAATCTGAACTCCACTGTTTGAGATGTGGTTCAATTTCGCTTCACTTTAACCAATTCCTCACACGCGATTGACAATTGCAGAAGTCGCCACCAGCAAAATTCACCTATTTTCATCGGTGCTTCATGGCCGGCAGAGCCAAAATGCGCCTCTGGTCTTCTTTTCCTGCTGTCGAACTGGGTGTGGGTCAAGTTGCGGCGTCTCACAGCAAGAGTGAGTTTGTTGCAAAACGGCGAAACGCCACGTACACGAAGGTGCCGCTGGGATTCGAACTCAGGATCTCCTGTTTACTAGACAGGCGCTTTAACCAACTAAGCCACGGCGCCAATGGAACGCTGCAACCAGCATTACAATTTGCAGATGAAAAAAAACGCAACCGACCGTGGACCCTGCAATCTGAAACAAAAGCAAAAACGCTGGAAAATCACAGCAGGTCTGACAGCATCTGGGCACAGAGAACAGAAACAACGTTTCAGGACATTTCTTCACTCACAGGGTGCTGAATGAGTTGAATTCACTACCACACAATTTAATTGAAGTCAAACTTTGTTTGATTTCAAGAAGAAATTACTTTTCGCTCTTGGGGCTAAAGGGATCCAGGGGTATGGGAGGAAGGGGAATCACGATTTGATGACCAGCCAAGATCAAAATGAATGGCGGAACAGTCTCGGAGGGCCGGACGACCCTTCTAGCTTCTATATTTCCATGTCGAGATGGTGCTTCCTGACGGAATGCCACCCTGACTCGAAACGTTGTCTTTGTTCTCTCTCGGCAAATGCTGAGATTTTCAAGACATTTTCTATTTTACTTTGATGTCTTTCCTAAAGCTAAGTGGATGCTACTCATGCCCCTATTTCTCATGTACTGACAGACATCAACAAACACGATTATCGTTGCTTGGGAGTACATGGAGGCCAGATTCGCCAGCAACGTTCTTCTTTGAACTGGGTACTTAGAAGACTGATCTGCAGTGTTAAAACTGTTAAATCTGCGAAACCATTTCAGCCTATTCCTGGGCAATGGGAACATGCTGCCGAATGAAGTGTTCATTGACAATCCAATTTCTTGTTCACGGATGACTTGCTGGAAACAGAGAACACAGTTTTGGAAATCAAATGGATTAAAGCTGCGGCAAATCATTTGTCAACGATGTACATATGAACAAAAGTCGTCGTTAACAGTTTGAAGTGCTGTGCATAGAGAAAAAGAGTCAATGTTTAGATAGAATCGACACGTTCTTGATGGCCGGAAAATACTCGATGTGTCAAAGGGACACTTTATGCTGCAGAATGCAGGACACTGAAACTGGTGGTCCTCAGTGAGATGGTGAGTCACTTCAAATTGTACAACGTGAATTGCATAAACAAGTATCACGGAGATTTCAACTCAGTGATATCAGCCTACTAGACAAGTGCATGAACGAACTGAACCACTGTTGACTTACTTTTGTAGTTGTAGGGGATTCTATTATCAGGGGGATAGATAGTATCCTTTGTGAGCAGGATAGAGTGTCCCGCATGGTATGTTGCCTGCCCGGTGCTAGGGTGCGGGACATCTCTGACCGGCTTGAAAGGATACTGGAGAGGGAGGGGGAGGATCCAGTTGTTGTGGTCCATGTTGGTACCAACAACATAGGCAAGTCTAGGAAAGAGGACCTGTTTGGAGATTATAAAGAGCTAGGATTCAAATTAAAAAACAGGTCCTCAAGGGTCATAATCTCCGGATTACTGCCCGAGCCACGTGCAAATTGGCATTGGGAGGCAAGAATAAGGGAAGTTAACACGTGGCTGAAAGAGTGGTGTGGGAAAGAGGGGTTCTTTTTCATGGGACACTGGCATCAGTTTTGGGGCAGGGGGGACCTATACCGTTGGGATGGTCTCCACCTGGACCGAGCTGGGATCAGTGTTCTGGTGAAGAGAGTAAATGGGGTGGTCAATAAGAGTTTAAACTAGAGATTGGGGGGGAAGGGAAAGTCAGGGAACCAAGAGGTGAAGGAATCAGTGGGAAGCGTAGCTGCTTAGGATTACAAAAAATCACGAAAAGACAGCACTCAGGAGAGGTTACGATAGTCCCCATCTCACAAAATATGACACAGTGTCTGGAAAGGCTCAGTAAACCAAGGTCCACCACACTACGAAAACAAAAAGGGACGGTCAATAGGGAATTAAAGGTGCTATATTTAAATGCCCGCAGTGTCCGGAACAAGGTAGATGAGCTTGTGGCCCAGATTGTGACTGGCAGGTATGATGTGGTAGGCATCACAGAGACGTGGTTGCAGGGGGTTCAGGACTGGCAGTTAAACATCCAGGGATTCACAACCTATCGAAAAGACAGAGAGGTGGGTAGAGGGGGCGAGGTTGCCTTGTTAATTAGAAATGAAATTAAATCAGTCGCACTAAACGACATAGGGTCAGACGATGTGGAGTCTCTGTGGGTAGAGTTGAGGAACCACAAAGGCAAAAAAACCATAATGGGAGTTATGTACAGGCCTCCTGACATTGGTCAGGACCAGGGACACAAAATGCACCACGAAATAGAAAGGGCATGTCAGAAAGGCAAGGTCACAGTGATCATGGGGGATTTCAATATGCAGGTGGACTGGGTAAATAATGTTGCCAGTGGACCCAAAGAAAGGGAATTCATTGAATGTTTACAGGATGGCTTTTTGGAACAGCTTGTGATGGAGCCCACGAGGGAACAGGCTATTCTGGGCTTAGTGTTATGTAATGAGCCAGACGTGATAAAAGATCTTAAAGTAAGGGAACACTTAGGAAGCAGTGATCATAATATGGTAGAATTCAGTCTGCAATTTGAAAGAAGGAAGGCAGAATCAGATGTGAAGGTTCTACAGTTAAATAAAGGTAATTACAGGCGCATGAGGGAGGAACTGACAAAAATCGACTGGAAGCAGAGCCTAGTGGGAAAGACAGTAGAACAGCAATGGCAGGAGTTTCTGGGAGTAATTGAGGACACAGTGCAGAGGTTCATCCCAAACAAAAGAAAGGTTATCAGAGGGGGGATTAGGCAGCCATGGCTGACAAAGGAAGTCAGGGAATGCATCAAGGCAAAAGAGAGAGCCTATAATGTGGCAAAGAGTAGTGGGAAGTCAGAAGATTGGGAAGGGTATAAAAACAAACAGAGGATAACAAAGAGAGAAATAAGGAAGGAGAGGATCAAATATGAAGGTAGGCTAGTCAGTAACATTAGGAATGATAGTAAAAGTTTCTTTAAATACATTAAAAACAAACGGGAGGCAAAAGTAGACATTGGGCCGCTCCAAAATGACGCTGGTAATCTAGTGATGGGAGACAAGGAAATAGCTGAGGAACTTAATAAGTACTTTGCGTCAGTCTTCACAGTAGAAGACATGAGTAATATCCCAACAATTCAGGAAAGTCAGGGGGCAGAGTTGAATATGGTTGCCATCACAAAGGAGAAAGTGCAAGAGAAACTAAAAGGTCTGAAAATTGATAAATCTCCGAGCTCAGATGGGCTACATCCTCGAGTTCTTAAGGAGATAGCTGAAGAAATAGTGGAGGCGTTAGTTATGATCTTTCAAAAGTCACTGGAGTCAGGGAAAGTCCCAGAGGATTGGAAAATCGCTGTTGTAACCCCACTGTTCAAGAAGGGAACAAGAAAAAAGATGGAAAATTATAGGCCAATTAGCCTAACCTCAGTTGTTGGCAAAATTCTAGAATCCATCGTTAAGGATGAGATTTCTAAATTATTGGAAGTGCAGGGTCGGATTAGGACAAGTCAGCATGGATTTAGTAAGGGGCGGTCGTGCCTGACAAACCTGTTAGAGTTCTTTGAAGAGATAATAAATAGGTTAGACCAAGGAGAGCCAATGGATGTTATCTATCTTGACTTCCAAAAGGCCTTTGACAAGGTGCCTCACGGGAGACTGCTGAGTAAAATAAAGGCCCATGGTATTCGAGGCAAGGTACTAACATGGATTGACGATTGGCTGTCAGACAGAAGGCAGAGAGTTGGGATAAAAGGTTATTTCTCAGAATGGCAACCGGTGACAAGTGGTGTCCCGCAGGGTTCAGTGTTGGGGCCACAGCTGTTCTCTTTATATATTAACGATCTAGATGACGGGACTGGGAGCATTCTGGCCAAGTTTGCCGATGATACAAAGATAGGTGGAGGGGCAGGTAGTATTGAGGTGGGGAGGCTGCAGAAAGATTTAGACAGTTTAGGAGAGTGGTCCAAGAAGTGGCTGATGAAATTCAACGTGGGCAAGTGCGAGGTCGTACACTTTGGAAAAAAGAATAGAGGCATGGACTATTTTCTAAACGGTGACAAAATTCATAATGCTAAAGTGCAAAGGAACTTGGGAGTCCTAGTCCAGGATTCTCTAAAGGTAAACTTGCAGGTTGAGTCCGTAATTAAGAAGGCAAATGTAATGTTGTCATTTATCTCAAGAGGCTTGGAATACAAAAGCAGGGATGTACTTCTGAGGCTTTATAAAGCACTGGTTAGGCCCCATTTGGAGTACTGTGAGCAATTTTGGGCCCCACACCTCAGGAAGGAGATACTGGCACTGGAGCGGGTCCAGCGGAGATTCACACGGATGATCCCAGGAATGGTAGGCCTGACATACGATGAACGTCTGAGGATCGTGGGATTGTATTCGTTGGAGTTTAGGAGGTTGAGGGGAGATCTGATAGAAACTTACAAGAAAATGAACGGCTTAGATAGGATGGACGTAGGGAAGTTGTTTCCATTAACAGGGGAGACTAGGACGCGGGGGCACAGCCTTAGAATAAAAGGGAGTCACTTTAGAACAGAGATGAGGAGAAATTTCTTCAGCCAGAGAGTGGTGGGTCTGTGGAATTCATTGCCACAGAGGGCTGTGGAGGCCGAGACGTTGAGCGTCTTCAAGACAGAAATTGATAAATTCTTGATTTCTCGAGGAATTAAGGGCGATGGGGAGAGAGCGGATAAATGGAGTTGAAATCAACCATGATTGAATGGTGGAGTGGACTCGATGGGCCGAATGGCCTTACTTCCGCTCCTATGTCTTATGGTCTTATGGTCTTATGGACGCAATATTGGAACGAGAGAGTCGGCACGTAAAGTGGGGATGATTTGATGAGGTTGTTGTGGTGCCAAATCGATGAAATTCTAAGCACGACTTGACTTTTGGTCATTTAGAAAGTGAGGCGAAATACTCATCTTGAATTTAACGTGGATAACATGACACTTCCCCTGCCAAATTAAAAATGAACTCTCTTCCAATCTTCTCTCCTCTAGAGCGCGGCTAATTCAACGGAGGGAAATGATTGGCATTCTGGAGCCCGGATAGCTCAGTCGGTAGAGCATCAGACTTTTTATTTGAGGGTCCTGGGTTCAAGTCCCTGTTCGAGCGGAGCTTTTCATCCAGCCTGCACGCAACTGTTTGAGATGTTGTTCAAGTTCGCTTAACTTTAACCAATTCCTCACACGCGATTGACAATTGCAGAAGTCGCCACCAGCAAAATGCATCAATTTTCATCGGTGCTTGATGGCCCGCACAGCCAAATGCGCCTCTGGTCTTCTTTTCCTGCTGTCTCACTGGATGGGGGTCAAGTTGCGGCGTCTCACAGCACGAGTGAGTGTGTTGCAAAACGCCATGCATACGAAGGTGCCGCTGAGATTCGAACTCAGAATCGCCTGTTTATTACACCAGTCGCTTTAACCAACTAAGCCACGGCGCCAATGGAACGGCCCCAGCAGCCTTACAATTTGTATATAAAAATAAATGCAACCGACCGTGGACCCTGCAATCTGAAACAAAAGCAAAAATGCTGGAAAATCGCAGCAGGTCTGACAGCACCTGGGCACAGAGAACAGAAACAACGTTTCGGGGAATTTCTTCACCCACAAGGTACTGAATGAGTTGAATTCACTCCCACACAATTTCATTGAAGTCAAACTTTGTTTGATTTCAAGAAGAAGTTACTTGGGGCGAAAGGGATCCAGGGGTATGGGAGGAAGGGGGATCACGATTTGATGATCAGCCAAGATCAAAATGAATGGCGGAACAGTCTCGGAGGGCCGGACGACCCTTCTAGCTTCTATATTTCCATGTCGACATTCTGCAATCTGACGGAATGTCATCCTGACTCGAAACGTTGTCTTTGTTCTCTCTCGGCAAATGCTGAGATTTTCAAGACATTTTCTATTTTACTTTTATGTCTTTACTAAAGCTAAGTGGATGCTACTCATGCCCCTATTTCTCATGTACTGACAGACATCAACAAACACGATTATCGTTGCTTGGGAGTACATGGAGGCCAGATTCGCCAGCAACGTTCTTCTTTGAACTGGGTACTTAGGTGACTGATCTGCGGTATTAAAACTGTTAAATCTGCGAAACCATTTCAACCTATTCCTGGGCAATGGGAACATGCTGCCGAATGAAGTGTTCATTGACAATCCAATTTCCTTTTCACGGATGGCTTGCTGGAAATAGAGAACACAGTTTTGGAAATCAATTTGATTAAAGCTGCGGCAAATCATTTGTCAACGATACACATATGAACAAAAGTCGTCGTTAATAGTTTGAAGATCTGTGCAGAGAGAATAAGAGTCAATGTTTAGATAGAACCGACACGTGCTTGATGGCCCGAACAGACTCGATGTGCCAAAGGGACACTTTCTGCTGCAGAATGCAGGACACTGAAACTGGTGGTCCTCAGAGAGATGGTGATGTACTTCAAATTGTACAACGTGAAATGCATAAACAATTACCACGGAGATTTTAACTCAGGAATATCAGCCGACTAGACAAGTGCATGAACGAACTGAACCACCGTTGAATTACTTTTGGACGCAATATAGGAACGAGAGAGGCAGCAAGTAAAGTGGGGATGATTTGATGAGGTCGTTGTGGTGCCAAATCGATGAAATTCTAAGCACGACTTGACTTTTGGACAGTGAGAAAGTGAGGCGAAATACTCATCTTGAATTTAACGTGGATAACATGACACTTCCCCAGCCACATTAAAAAGTGAACTCTCTTCCAAGCTTCTCTCCTCTCGAGCGCGGCAAGTTCAACGGAGGGAAATGATTGGCATTCTGGAGCCCGGATAGCTGAGTCGGGAGAGCATCAGACTTTTTATTTGAGGTCCTGGGTTCAAGTCCCTGTTCGGGCGTAACTTATCTTCAAGCCTGAACGCATCTGTTTGAGATGTAGTTCAATTTCGCTTCACTTTAACCAATTCCTCACACGCGATTGACAATTGCAGAAGTCGCCACCAGCAAAATTCACCTATTTTCATCGGTGCTTCATGGCCGGCACAGCCAAAATCCGCCTCTGGTCTTCTTTTCCTGGTGTCGAACTGGGTGAGGGTCAAGTTGCGGCGTCTCACAGCAAGAGTGAGTTTGTTGCGAAACGGCGAAACGCCACGTACACGACGGTGCCGCTGAGATTCGAACTCAGCATCTCCAGTTTACTAGACAGGCGCTTTAACCAACTAAGCCACGGCGCCAATGGAACGCTGCAAGCAGCATTACAATTTGCAGATGAAAAAAAACGCAACCGACCGTGGACCCTGCAATCTGAAACAAAAGCAAAAACGCTGGAAAATCACAGCAGGTCTGACAGCATCTGGGCACAGAGAACAGAAGCAACTTTTCGGGACATTTCTTCAACCACAGCGTGCTGAATGAGTTGAATTCACTACCACACAATTATATGAAGTCAAACTTTGTTTGATTTCAAGAAGAAATTACTTTTCGCTCTTGGGGCTAAAGGGATCCAGGGGTATGGGAGGAAGGGGAATCACGATTTGATGATCAGCCATGATCTAAATGAATGGCGGAACAGTCTCGGAGGGCCGGACGACTCTTCTAGCTTCTATATTTCCATGTCGAGATTCTGCATCCTGACGGAATGTCATCCTGACTCGAAACGTTGTCTTTGTTCTCTCTCGGCAAATGCTGAGATTTTCAAGACATTTTCTTTTATGTGTTTACTAAAGCTAAGTGGATGCTACTCATGCCCCTATTTCTCATGTACTGACAGACATCAACAAACACGATTATCGTTGCTTGGGAGTACATGGAGGCCAGATTCGCCAGCAACTTTCTTCTTTTTACTGGGTACTTAGGAGACTGATCTGCAGTGTTAAAACTGTTAAATCTGCGAAACCATTTCAGCCTCTTCCTGGGCAATGGCAACATGCTGCCGAATGAAGTGTTCATTGACAATCCAATTTCCTTTTCACGGATGGCTTGCTGGAAATAGAGAACACAGTTTTGGAAATCAATTTGATTAAAGCTGCGGCAAATCATTTGTCAACGATGTACATATGAACAAAAGTCGTCGTTAATAGTTTGAAGATCTGTGCAGAGAGAATAAGAGTCAATGTTTAGATAGAACCGACACGTGCTTGATGGCCCGAACAGACTCGATGTGCCAAAGGGACACTTTCTGCTGCAGAATGCAGGACACTGAAACTGGTGGTCCTCAGAGAGATGGTGATGTACTTCAAATTGTACAACGTGAAATGCAGAAACAAGTACCACGGAGAATTGAACTCAGGAATATCAGCCTACTAGACAAGTGCATGAACGACCAGGACCACCGTTGACTTACTTTTGGACGCAATATAGGAACGAGAGAGGCAGCACGGAAAGTGGGGATGATTTGATAAGGACGTTGTGATGCCAAATCGATGAAATTCTAAACACGACTTGAATTTTGGACATTGAGAAAGTGAGGCGAAATACCCATCTTGAATTTAACGTGGATAACATGACACTTCCCCAGCCACATTAAAAAATGAACTCTCTTCCAAGCTTCTCTCCTCTCGAGCGCGTCCAGTTGAACGGAGGGAAAAGATTAGCTGGCAGGAGCCCGGATAGCTCAGTCGGGAGAGCATCAGACTTTTAATCTGAGGGTCCAGGGTTCTTGTCCCTGTTCGGGCGTAGCTTATCTTCAAGCCTGAACGCAAATGTTTGAGATGTCGTTCAATTTCGCTTAACTTCAACCAATTCCTCACACGCGAATGACAATTGCAGAACTCGCTTCCAGCAAAATTCATCCAGTTTCATCGGTGCTTGATGGCCGGCACAGCCAAAATGCGCCTCTGGTCTTCTTTTCCTGCCGTCGAACTGGATGACGGTCAAGTTGCGGCGTCTCGCAGCAAGTGTGAGTTTGTTGCAAAACGGCGAAACGCCACGCAGACGAACGTGCCGCTGAGATTAGAATTCAGGATCTCCTGTTTACTGGACAGGCGCTTTAACCAACTATGCCACGGCACCAATGAAACACTGCAAGCAGCATTACAATTTGTATATAAAAATAAATGCAACCGACCGTGGACCCTGCAATCTGAAACAAAAGCAAAAACGCTGGAAAATCACAGCAGGTCTGACAGCATCTGGGCACAGAGAATAGAAGCAACGTTTCGGGACATTTCTTCAACCACAGGGTGCTGAATGAGTTGAATTCACTACCACACAATTTAGTTGAAGTCAAACTTTGTTTGATTTCAAGAAGAAATTACTTTTCGCTCTTGGGGCTAAAGGGATCCAGGGGTATGGGTGGAAGGGGGATCACGATTTGATGATCAGCCAAGATCAAAATGAATGGCGGAACAGTCTCGGAGGGCCGAACGACCCTTCTAGCTTCTATATTTCCGTGTCGAGATTCTGCATCCTGACGGGATGTCATCCTGATCGAAACGTTGTCTTTGTTCTCTCTCGACAAATGCTGAGATTTTCAAGACATTTTCTATTTTACTTTTATGTCTTTTACTCAAGCCGCGTGGATGCTACTCATGCCCCTATTTCTGATGTACTTACAGACATCAACAAACACGATTATCGTTGCTTGGGATTACATGGAAGCCAGATTCGCCAGCAACTTTCTTCTTTTAAGTGTTTACTTAGGAGACTGATCTGCAGTGTTAAAACTGTTAAATCTGCGACACCATTTCAGCCTATTCCTGGGCAATGGGAACATGAATGAAGTGTTCATTGACAATCCAATTTATTTTTTACGGATGGCTGGCTGGAAATAGTGAACACAGTTTTGGAAATCAAAGGTTTCTCATTTACACTCCTCATTTACAGGGTCACTCCTCATTGACAGAGGGCTCTCCTCATTGACAAGGGGCGCTCCTCATTGACAAGGGGTACTCCTCATTGACAGCATCACTCATTGACAGAGGGCACTCCTCATTGACAGGGGGCTCTCCTCATTGAGAGAGGCAGTCCTCATTGACAAGGGGCGCTCCTCATTGACAAGGGGTACTCCTCATTGACAGCATCACTCATTGACTGAGGGCACTCCTCATTGACAGAGGGCATTCCTCATTGACAGAGGGCACTCCTTATTGACAGGGGGCACTCCTAATTGACAGGGGGCACACCTAACTGACAGGGGGCATTCCTCATTGTCAGGGGGCCCTCCGCATTTATAGTGGGCCCTACTCATTGACAGGGGGCATTGCACATTGACGGGTCAGGCAGTCCAAATTTACAGGGGTCACGCCTAATTGACAGGGGTCACTCCTAATTGACAGGGGGCTCTCCTCATTGACAGGGGTACTCCTGATTGACTGCGGGCACTCCTCATTGACAGGGGGCACACCTCATTGACATGGGTTACTCCTCGTAGACAGCGGTGCACTCCTCATTGACAGGGGGCACACCTCATTGACGGGGGCATTGCTCATTGACAGGGTGCATTGCCCATTGACGGGGGGCACTCCTCATTGACGGGGGGCACTCCTAATTTGCAGAGGTGACTCCTCATTGACGGCGGGGAGGGGGCACTCCTCATTGACAGGGGGCACTCCTCATTGACAGGGGGCACTCCTTATTGACAAAGGGCACTCCTCATTGACACGGTCACTCATTGACAGAGGGCACTCCTCATTGACAGGGTTACTCTTCGACAGAGGGCACTCCTCATTCACAGGGGTCACTCCTCATTGACAGGGGTCATTTCTCAATGACAGGGGGCACTCCTCATTGACAGGGAGCACTCCTGATTGTCAGGGAGCCTTCCGCATTTACAGGGGGCCCTCCCCATTGACAGGGGGCTTTCCTCATTGACAGAAGACACTCCTCATTGACTGGGGGCACTCCTCATTGACGGGGGGCACTCCTCAAAGACAGGGGGCAGTCCTCATTGCCACGGGACACTCCTCATTGACAGGGGTCACTCCTCATTGACAGGGTCACTCCTCATTGACGGGGGGCACTCCTCATTGACGGGGGTATTCGTCATTGATGGGGGAGCTCCTCATTGATGGGGCGCACTCCTCATTTACAGGGTCGCTCCTCATTGACAGGGGGCACTCCTCGCTGACAGGGGTCACTCCTCATTGATAGGGGACACCTTTCATTGATAGGGGGTACCCCCATTGATAGGGGGCACTCCTCATTGACAGGGGGCACTCCTCATTGACAGGGGGCACTCCTCATTGACAGGGGGCACTCATCATTGACAGGGGGCACTCCTCATAGATGGGGGGGGGGAGCAGTCCTCATTGACAAGGTGCAGTCCTCATTGACAGGGATCACTTCTAATTGACAGGCAACACCCCTAATTGACAGGGATCACTCCTAATTGAAACGGGGCACTCCTCATTGACAGAGGGCACTCCTCATTGACACGGAGCACTCCTCATTGACAGGGGGCACTCCTCATTGACCGGATCACTTCTTGACAGAGGCCACTCCTCATTGACAGGGTCAATCCTCATTGATAGAGGTCACTCCTCATTGACAGAGGGCACTCCTCATTGACAGGGGGCACTCCTAATTGACAGGGGGCACTCCTAATTGTCAGGGGGCATTCCTCATTGTCAAGGGGCAATCCGCATTTATAGGGGGCCCTCCTCATTGACAGGGGGCATTCCACATTGACGGGCCAGGCAGTGCAAATTTACAGGGGTCATTCCTAATTTACAGGGGTTACTCCTAATTGACAGGGGTCTCTCCTCATTGACAGGGGACAGTCCTCATTGACTGGGGGCACTCCTCATTGTCTGGGGGCACTCCTCATTGACTGGGGGCACTCCTCATTGACTGGGGACACTCCTCAGTGACAGGGGGCACACCTCATTGACAGGGGGTACTCCTGATAGACGGGGAGGCGGCATTCCTCATTGTCAGGGGGCACTCCTCGATGACAGGGGACACCCCTCGATGACAGGGGGCACTCCTCATTGAAATGGGGCACACCTCATTGACGGGGGGCACTCTTCATTGACAGGGGGCACTTCTCATTGACAGAGGGCTCTCCTCATTGACCGGGTGGGGGGGAGACACTCCTCATTGACGGGGTGCACTGCTCATTGACAGGGGGCACTCTTCATTGACGGGGGGGGGGCGGCACTCCTCATTGACAGGGGGCACTCCTCATTGACAGGGTGCACTGCTTCATGATGGGGGGCACTCCTAATTTACACCGGTCACTGCTCATTGACGGTGGGGCACTCCTCATTTACAGGGTCACTCCTCATTGACGAGGGTGCTCCTCATTGACAGGGGGCAATCCTCATTGACAGGGGGCCCTCCTCATTGACAGGGGGGACTCCTCATTGACAGGATCACTTATTGACAGAGGGCACTCCTCATAGACAGAGGCCACGCCTCATTGACAGTGTCAATCCTCATTGACAGAGATCACTCCTCATTGACAGAGGGTACTCCTCATTGACAGGGGGCACTCCTAATTGACAGGGGGCACTCCTCATTGTCAAGGGGCCCTCCGCATTTATAGGGGGCCCTCCTCATTGACAGGGGGCACTCCTCATTGATTGGGGGGGCACTCGTCATTGACGTGGGTTGGACTCCTAAGTGACCGGGGTTACTCCTAATTGACAGGGGTCTCTCCTCATTGACAGGGGACAGTCGTCATTGACAGGGGGCTCTCCTCATTGACAGGAGACACTCCCCATTGACTAGGGGCACTCCTAATTGACAGTGATCACACCTCGTTGACAGGGGGCGCTCCTCATTGACTGGGGGCACTCCTCATTGACTGGGGGCACTCCTCATTGTCTGGGAGCACTCATCATTGACTGGGGGCACTCCTCATTGACTGGAGGCACTCCTCATTGACAGGGGGCACACCTCATTGACAGGGGGTACTCCACATAGACGGGGGGGCACACCTCATTGACGGGGGGCACACTTCATTGACAGTGGGCATTGCTCATTGACGGGGGGCACTCCTCATTGACAGTGGGCACTCCTCATTGACAGGGGCACTCCTTATTGATAGTGAGCACTCCTCATTGACAGGGTCACTCTTTGACAGAGGGCACTACTCATTGACATGGGGCACTCCTCATTGATGGGTGGTACTCGTCATTTTCGGGGAGGGACTCCTAACTGACAGGGGGCCGTCCTCATTGACAGAGGGCACTCCTCATTGACAGGCTCATTCCGCATTGACGGGGGGCACTCCTCATTGATGGGGGGTATTCGTCATGGACGGGGGGAGTCCTAATTGACAGGGTCACTCCTAATTGACAGGGGGCACTCCTCATTGACAGCGGGCACTCGTCATTGACAGGGGGCACTCCTCATTGACGGGGGGCACTCCTCATTGACGTGGGGTATTCCTCTTTGACGGGGGGCGCTCCTCGTTGATGGGGCGCATTCATCATTTACAGGCCAACTACTCGTTGACAGGGGGCACACGTCGTTGACAGGGGGCACTCCTCATTGATAGGGGGCACACCTCATTGACCGGGGGCATTGCTCATTTACGGGGAGCACTCCCCATTAACGGGGGACAATCCTAATTTGCAGAGGTGACTCCTCATTGATTGGGGGGGGGGGGCACTCCTCATTTACAGGGTCACTCCTAATTGACAGAGGGCACTCCTCATTGACAGGGAGCTCTCCTCATTGACAGAGACACTCCTCATTGACAAGGGGCACTCTTCATTGACAAGGGGCACTCCTCATTGTCAGGGTCATTCATTGGTTGAGGGCACTCATCATTGACAGAGGGCATTCCTCATTGACAGGGTTGCTCCTCATTGACAGGGCGCATTCCACATTGGCAGGAGCCCCTCCTCATCGACGGGGCAGGGACTCTAAATTTACAGGGGTCACTCCTAATTTACAGGGGTCACTCCTCATTGATGGGAGGGGGGCACTCGTCATTGCCGGGGGTGGGGACGACTCCTAATTGACAGGGGGTTCTTCTCATTGACAGCGGACACTCATCATTCACAGGGGCTCTCCGCATTGCCAGGGGGTACTCCTCATAGATGGGTGAGGTACTCTAATAGACGGGGGGGGCACTCCTCATTGACAGGTGGCATTCATAATTAACAGCGGGCACTCCTCATTGACAGGGGGCTCTCTTCATTGACAGAGGGCTCTCCCCATTGACAGGGGGCACTGCTAATTAACAGCTGGCACTCCTCATTGACAGGGGCACTCCTCATTGACAGTGGGCACTCCTCATTGCCAGGGGGTACTCTTCATTGATGGGTGGGGTACTCTAATAGACGGGGGGGCAATCCTCATTGACAGGGGGCATATATAATTAACAGCGGGCACTCCTCATTGACAGGGGGCTCTCCTCATTGACAGAGGGCTCTCCCCATTGACAGGGGGCACTGCCAATTAACAGCTGGCACTCCTCATTGACAGGGTGCACTATTCATTGACAGGGGGCACTTCTCATTGACAGAGGGAACTCCTCATTGACCGGGGCGGGGGTTGGGGACACTCCTCATTGACGGGGGGGGGGGGGACTCCTCATTGACAAGGAGCATTCCACATTGACAGAGGGCACTCATCATTGACAGGGGACACTCATCATTGACAGGGGGCACTCTTCATTGACAGGGGGCTCTCCTCATTGACAGGGGGCTCTCCTCATTGACAGGGGGCACTCCTAATTAACAGCTGGGATTCCTCATTGATAGGGGGCACTCCTCATTGACAGGGTGCACTACTCATTGACAGGGGGTGGGGGGACACTCCTCATTGACGGGGGGCACTCTTCATAGAGGGGGGGCACTCCTCATTGACAGGGGGTACTCCTCATTGGCTGGGGCTCCCTCATTGACAGGGGGCACTCCTCATTGACAGGGGGCACTCCTCATTAACGGGGGGGCAGTCCTCATTGACGGAGGGCACTCCTTTTTGACGGTGGGGCACTCTAATAGACGGGGGGGGGGGGTTGCGGCACTCCTCATTGACAGAGGGCTCTCCTCATTGACAGAGGGCTCTCCCCATTGACAGGGGGCACTGCTAATTAACAGCTGGCACTCCTCGTTGACAGGGTGCACTACTCATTGACAGGGGGCACTTCTCATTGACAGAGGGAACTCCTCATTGACCGGGGCGGGGGGGGGGGGACACTCCTCATTGACGGGGTGCACTGCTCATTGACAGGGGGCACTCTTCATAGATGTGGGGGCACTCCTCATTGACAGGGGGTACTCCTCATTGACAAGGGGCATTCCACATTGACAGAGGGCACTCATCATTGACAGGGGACACTCATCATTGACAGGGGGCACTCCTCATTGACAGGGGGCACTCCTCATTGACAGGGGGCTCTCCTCATCGACAGGGGGCACTCCTAATTAACCGCTGGGATTCCTCATTGACAGGGTGCACTCCTCATTGACAGGGGGGGATGGGTGGCGTGGCACTCCTCATTGACAGGGATCACACCTCGTTGACAGGGGGCGCTCCTCATTGACTGGGGGCACTCCTCATTGACTGGGGGCACTCCTCATTGTCTGGGGTTACTCCTGATAGACGGTGGGTGCACACCTCATTGACGGGGGACACTCTTCATTGACAGTGGGCGTTGCTCATTGACGGGGGCACTCCTCATTGACAGTGGGCACTCCTCCTTGACAGGGGCACTCCTTATTGATAGTGGGCACGCCTCATTGACACGGTCACTCTTTGACAGAGGGCACAACTCATTGACATGGGGCACTCCTCATTGATGGGTGGCACTCGTCATTTTCGGGGAGGGACTCCTAACTGACAGTGGGCCCTCCTCATTGACAGGGGGCTTTCCTCATTGACGTGAGGCACTCCTCATTGAGAGGCTCATTCCTCATTGACGGGGGGCACTCCTCATTGATGGGGGGTATTCGTCATTGACGGGGGGAGTCCTAATTGACAGGGTCACTCCTAATTGACAGGGCGCACTCCTCGTTGACATTGGGCACTCGTCATTGACAGGGGGCACTCCTCATTGACGTGGGGTATTCCTCTTTGACGGGGGGCGCTCCTCGTTGATGGGGCGCACTCATCATTTACAGGCCAACTACTCGTTGACAGGGGGCACATGTCGTTGACAGGGGGCACTCCTCATTGATAGGGTGCACACCTCATTGACCGGGGGCATTGCTCATTTACAGGGTCACTCCTAATTGACAGAGGGCACTCCTCATTGACAGGGGGCTCTCCCCATTGACAGAGACACTCCTCATTGACAAGGGGCACTCCTCATTGACAGAGGGCATTCCTCATTGACAGGGTTGCCCCTCATTGACAGGGCGCATTCCACATTGGCAGGAGCCCCTCCTCATCGACGGGGCAGGGACTCCAAATTTACAGGGGTCACTCCTAATTTACAGGGGTCACTCCTCATTGATGGGGGGGGGGGGAGGGGGGCCACTCGTCATTGACGGGGGTGGGGACGACTCCTAATTGACAGGGGTCTCTCCTAATTGACAGGGGGTCCTTCTCATTGACAGCGGACACTCATCATTCACAGGGGCTCTCCGCATTGCCAGGGGGTACTCCTCATAGATGGGTGGGGTACTCTAATAGACGTGGGGGGGGGCACTCCTCATTGACAGGGGGCATTCATAATTAACAGCGGGCACTCCTCATTGACACGGGGCTCTCTTCATTGACAGAGGGCTCTCCCCATTGACAGGGGGCACTGCTCAGTAACAGCTGGCACTCCTCATTGACAGGGTGCACTACTCATTGACAGGGGCACTCCTCATTGACAAGGGGCACTCTTCATTGACAAGGAGCACTCCTCATTGGCAGGGTCACTCATTGGCTGAGGGCATTCCTCATTGACAGGGCGCATTCCACATTGGCAGGAGCCCCTCCTCATCGACGGGGCAGGGACTCCAAATTTACAGGGGTCACTCCTAATTTACAGGGGTCACTCCTCATTGATGGGGGGGGGGGGGGAGGGGGGCCACTCGTCATTGACGGGGGTGGGGACGACTCCTAATTGACAGGGGTCTCTCCTAATTGACAGGGGGTCCTTCTCATTGACAGCGGACACTCCTCATTCACAGGGGCTCTCCGCATTGCCAGGGGGTACTCCTCATAGATGGGTGGGGTACTCTAATAGACGGGGGGGGGGGGCACTCCTCATTGACAGGGGGCATTCATAATTAACAGCGGGCACTCCTCATTGACAGGGGGCTCTCTTCATTGACAGAGGGCTCTCCCCATTGACAGGGGGCACTGCTAAGTAACAGCTGGCACTCCTCATTGACAGCGGGCACTCCTCATTGCTAAGGGGCACTCCTCATAGATGGGTGGGGTTCTCTAATAGAGGGGGGGGCACTCCTCATTGACAGGGGGCATTCATAATTAACAGTGGTCACTCCTCATTGACACGGGGCTCTCCTCATTGACAGAGGGCTCTCCCCATTGACAGGGGGCACTGCTAATTAACAGCTGGCACTCCTCATTGACAGGGTGCACTACTCATTGACAGGGGGCACTTCTCACTGTCAGAGGGAACTCCTCATTGACCGGGGCGGGGGGGGGGGGAACACTCCTCATTGGCGGGGTGCACTGCTCATTGACAGGTGGCACTCTTCATAGACGGGGGGGGCGGTCACTCCTCATTGACAGGGTGTACTCCTCATTGACAAGGAGCATTCCACATTGACAGAGGGCACTCATCATTGACAGGGGGCTCTCCTCATTGACAGGGTGCACTCCTCATTGACAGGGGGCTCTCCTCAATGACAGGGGGCACTCCTAATTAACAGCTGGGTCTCCTCATTGACAGGGTGCACTCCTCATTGACAGGGGGCACTTCTCATTGACAGAGGGAACTCCTCATTGACCGGGGCGCGGGGGACACTCCTCATTGACGGGCTGCACTGCTCATTGACAGGGGGCATTCGTCATTGACGGGGTGCACTGCTTTATGACGGGGGGCACTCCTAATTTACACCGGTCACTGCTCATTGACGATGGGGCACTCCTCATTTACAGGGTCACTCCTCATTGACGGGGGTGCTTCTCATTGACAGGGGGCACACCTCATTGACAGGGAGTGCTCCTGATAGACGGGGGGGGGGGCACTCCTCATTGTCAGGGGGCACTCCTCGATGACAGGGGGCACTCCTCATTGGAAGGGGGCACACCTCATTGACGGGGGGCACTCTTCATTGACAGTGGGCATTGCTCGTTGACGGGGGGCACTCCTCATTGACAGTGGGCAGTCCTCGTTGACAGGGGGCACTCCTTATTGACAGTGGGCACTCATAGAAATCATAGAAACCCAACCGTGCAGAAGGAGGCCATTCGGCCCATCGAGTCTGCACCGACCACAATCCCACCCAGGCCCTATCCCCACATATTTACCTGCTAATCCCTCGAACCTCCGCATCTCAGGACTCTAAGGGGCAATTGTTTTTCACCTGGCCAATCAACCTAGCGCGCACATCTTTGGACTGTGGGAGGAAACCGGAGCACCCGTAGGAAACCCACGCTGACACGAGGAGAATGTGCAAACTCCACACAGACAGTGACCCGAGCCGGGAATCGAACCCAGGACCCTGGAGCTGTGAAGCAGCAGTGCTAACCACTGTGCTACCGTGCCACTCCTCATTGACAGGGTCACTCTTTGACAGAGGGCACTACTCATTGACATGGGGCACTGCTCATTGATGGGGGGCACTCGTCATTTTCGGGGAGGGACACCTAACTGACAGGGGTCACTCCTCATTGACAGGGAGCACTCCTCATTGACGGTGAGGGCACTCCTCATTGACGGGGGGCACTCCTCATTGACTCGGGGAACTCCGCATTGACAGAGGGCTGTCCTCATTGAAAGGGGACACTCCTCATTCACATGGGGCACTCCTCATTGACAGGGGACACTCCTCATTGACAGGAAGCACTCCTCATTGTCAGGGGGTATTCCTCATTGACAGGGGGAACTCCTCATTGACAGGGGGCATTCCATATTGACAGGGGGCACACCTAATCGACAGTGGACACTCCTCATTGACAGGGGGGCACTCGTCATTGACAGCGAACACTCCCCATCGACGGTGGTGCATGCATCATTGGCTTGGGGTCACTCCTCATTGACAGTGGGGCACTCGTCATTGACGGGGGGGTGGCGTTCGTCATTGACGGTGAGGCACATCTGATTGACGGGGGGGGGGGGGCACTCCTCATTGACGGAGTGGCACTCCTCATTGACAAGGGGAATTCCTCATTGACAGGGGCCTCCCAATTGACAGGGGGCATTCCTAATTGACGGGGGGCACTCTTAATTGACATGGGGCACTCCCAATTGACATGGGGCACTGCTATTTGTCAGTGGGCACTCCTAATTAACATGAGGCACACCTATTTGACAGGGGGCACTCCTTATTGACATGGGGAGCTCGTATTTGATATGGGGCACTCCTAATTGAAAGGGGGGAGTCCTAATTGACAGGGCCAATCCTCATTGACAGCGGGCACTCCTCATTGAAAGGGGGCACCCCTCATTGACAGGGGGGCACTCCGAATTGAAAGGGGGTCACTCCTAATTCACAGCGGTCGCCCCTAGGTGATAGGGGGCACTCCTCATTGACAGGGGGCACTCCTCATTGACGGTGGGGGCACTCCTCATTGACGAGGGGCACTCTTCATTGACGGTGGGGCACTCCTCATTCACGGGGGGGCACTCCTCATTGACACAGGGAACTCCTCATTGATAGAGGGCTGTCCTCATTGAAAGGGGGCACTCCTCATTCACATGGGGCACTCCTCATTGACAGCGGGCACTCATCATTGACAGGGGGCAATCCTCATTGACAAGGGGCGATGTTCATTGACAGGGGGCACTCCTCATTGACGGGGGAGCACTCCTCATTGACGGGGGGCACTCCACTTTGACCAAGGGGAATCTTCATAGACGGCGGTGGGTGGGGGGGGGGGGGCACTACTCATTCACAGGGTGGCACTCCTCATTGACGGTGGGGCAATCCTCATTGACAGGGTGAAGTCCTCATTGACAGGGGGCTCTCCTAATTGACAGGGACACTTCTAATTGATAGGGGGCCACGCCTAATTGACAAGGCGCAATCCTCATTGACAGAGGGCAGGCCTAATTGACAGGGGGCACTCCTAATTGGCAGCGGCACACTTGATTGACAGGGGGCACACCTCATTGACAAGGGGCAGTACTCGTTGACAGGCGGCACTCCTCATTGACAGGGGGCACTCCAATAGACAGGGGGCACTCCAATTGACAGGGGGCACTCCAATTGACAGGGGCCACTCCTAATTGACAGGGGCCACTCCTAATTAACAGGGGGAACTCGAATTTGACGGTGGGGCACTCCTAATTTCCTGCGTCACTCCGAATTGGCAGGGGGAACTCCAGAATGACAGGGAGGATTCCTAATTGACAGGGGGCACTCCTAACTGACAGTGGGAGCTCCTAACTGACAAGCGACACTCCTAATTGCAAGGGGGTACTCCTCATGGACGGTGCGGCACTCGTCATTGACGGTCGGACACTCCTCATTGACAGGGGGCACTCCTCATTGACAGGCGGCACTCCTCATTGACAGGCGGCACTCCTCATTGACAGGGGGAACTCCTCATTGACAGGGAGCACTCATCATTGGCAGGCGGCACTCCTCATTGACAGGGGGAACTCCCCATTGACAGGGGGCACTCCTCCTTGACAGAGGGCACTCCTCATAGACAGGGGGCACTCCTCATTGACAGGGGGCACACCTAATTGACAGTGGACACTCCTCGTTGACAGGAGGGCACTCGTCATTGACAGCGGGCACGCCCCATTGACGGTGGTGCATTCGTCATTGACTATGGGTCACTCCTCATTGACGGTGGGGCACTCGTCATTGACGGGGGCGGCACTCCTCATTGACAAGGGGATCTCCTCATTGAAAGGGGCTTCCTAATTGACCGGGGGCACTGCTTATTTTCTGGGGCCACTCTTAATTGAAAAGAGGAGCTCCTAACTGACAAGGGGCACTCCTGCATGAAAGGGGGCACTCCTCATTGACAGGGGAGACTTGTAATTGACAGGGGGCAATCTTTATGGACAGGGGGCACTCCTCATTGACAGGTGGCACTCCTCATTGACAGGGGGTGCTCCTCATTGACAGGGGGCACTCCAATCGACACGGAGCACTCCAATTGACAGGGTGCACTCTAATTGACATGGGGGCGCTCCTCATTGACAGGTGGTACTCCTCATTGACAGGGGGCACTCCGCATTGACAGGGGACACTCCAATTGAGGGGGGCACTCCAATTGACAGGGGGCACTCCAATCGACACGGAGCACTCCAATTGACAGGGTGGACTCCAATTGACATAGGGGAACTCCTAATTGACAGGGGGCACTCCTAATTGGCAGCGGGCACTCCAAATTGACAGGGTTCACTCATAATTGACGGGTGCTCTCCGAATTGACTGGGGGCACTCCCAATTCATATGGGGCACTCCTCATTGACGGTGAGGTCCACCTTATTGACGGTGGGGCACTCCTCATTGACGGTGGGGTACTCCTGCTTGACGGGGGGGAACTCCTCGTTGACGGAGTGGCACTCCTCATTGCCAAGGGGAATTCCTCATTGACAGGGGCCTCCCAATTGACAGGGGGCACTCCTAATTGACAGGGCGCACACTTAAATGACATGAGGCACTCCTAATTGACATGGGGCACTGCTATTTGTCAGGGGGCACACCTAATTGACATGGGGAGCTCAAAGTTGATATGGGGCACTCCTAATTGAAAGGGGGGAGTCCTAATTGACAGGGCCAATCCTCATTGACAGGGGGCACTTCTCATTGAAAGGGGGCACCCCTCATTGACAGGGGGAGCTCCTAATTGACAGGGGTCACTCCTAGGTGATAGGGGGCACACCTCATTGAAAGGGGGCACTCCCCATTGACGGTGGGGGCACTCCTCATTGACGGGGGGCACTCTTTATTGACGGTGGGGCCCTCCTCATTGATGGGGGGCACTCCTCATTGACACGGGGAACTCCTCATTGAAAGGGGGCAGTCCTCATTCACACGGGGCACACCTCATTGACGGGGAACTCATTATTGACAGGGGGCAATTCTCATTGACAAGGGGCAATCCTCATTGACAGGGTTGCACTCCTCATTGACGGTGGGGCACTCCTCATTGACGGGGGGCACTCCTCATTGACCTGGGGGGCATCGTCATAGACGGGGGGGGGGGGGCACGACTCATTCACAGGGTGGCACTCCTCATTGACGGTGGGGCAATCCTCATTGACATGGTGAAGTCCTCATTGACAAGGGGCTCTCCTAATTGACAGGGGCACTCCTAATTGATAGGGGGCCACTCCTAATTGACAAGGCGCAATCCTCATTGCCAGAGGGCAGACTTAATTGACAGGGGGCACTGCTAATTGACAGGCGGCACATTTGATTGACAGGGGGCACACCTCATTGACAAGGGGCAGTCCTCGTTGACAGGGGGCTCTCCTCATTGACAGGGGGCACTCCAATAGACAGGGGACACTCCAATTGACAGGGGGCACTCCAATTGACAGGGGGAACTCGAAATTGACAGGGGGCACTCCTAATTTCCTGCGTCACTCCGAATTGGCAGGGGGCACTCGAAAATGACAGGGAGGACTCCTTATTGACAGGGGGTACTCCGAACTGACAATGGGAGCTCCAAACTGACAAGCGGCATTTCTAATTGCAAGGGGCACTCCTCATTGACGGTCGGACACTCCTCATCGACAGGGGCACTCCTCATTGACAGGGAGCACTCCGCATTTACAGGCCGCACTCCTCATTGACAGGGGGAACTCCTCATTGACAGGGAGCACTCCTCATTGTCAGGCGGCACTCCCCATTGACAGGGGGAACTCCTCATTGACAGGGGGCACTCCTCCTTGACAGAGGGCAGTCCTCATTGACAGGGGGCACTCCGAATTGAAAGGGGGTCACTCATAATTTACAGCGGTCGCCCCTAGGTGATAGGCGGCGCTCCTCATTGACAGGTGGCACTCTTCATTGACGGTGGGGGCACTCCTCATTGACGGGGGGGCGCTCCTCACTGACTCGGGGAACTCCGCATTGACAGGGGGCTGTTCTCATTGAAGGGGGAGACTCCTGATTCACATGGGGCACTCCTCATTGACAGGCGGCACTCCTCATTGACAGGGGGAACTCCTCATTGACAGGAAGCACTCCTCATTGACGGGGGGGCACTCCTCATTGACAGGGGGAACTCCTCATTGACAGGGGGCACTCCTCCTTGTCAGGGGGCACTCCTCATTGACAGGAGGCACTCCACATTGGCAGGGAGCACACCTAATCGACAGTGGACACTCCTCATTGACAGGGGGGCACTCGCCATTGAACAGCGGGCACTCATCATTGACAGGGGGCAATCCTCATTGACAAGGGGCAATGCTCATTGACAGGGGGCACTCCTCATTGACGGGGGGGCACTCCTCATTGACGGGGGGCACTCCACTTTGACCAAGGGGAATCTTCATAGACGGCGGTGGGTGGGGGGGGGGGCACTACTCATTCACAGGGTGGCACTCCTCATTGACGGTGGGGCAATCCTCATTGACAGGGTGAAGTCCTCATTGACAGGGGGCTCTCCTAATTGACAGGGACACTTCTAATTGATAGGGGGCCACGCCTAATTGACAAGGCGCAATCCTCATTGACAGAGGGCAGGCCTAATTGACAGGGGGCACTCCTAATTGGCAGGCGGCACACTTGATTGACAGGGGGCACACCTCATTGACAAGGGGCAGTACTCGTTGACAGGCGGCACTCCTCATTGACAGGGGGCACTCCAATAGACAGGGGGCACTCCAATTGACAGGGGGCACTCCAATTGACAGGGGCCACTCCTAATTGACAGGGGCCACTCCTAATTAACAGGGGGAACTCGAATTTGACGGTGGGGCACTCCTAATTTCCTGCGTCACTCCGAATTGGCAGGGGGAACTCCAGAATGACAGGGAGGATTCCTAATTGACAGGGGGCACTCCTAACTGACAGTGGGAGCTCCTAACTGACAAGCGACACTCCTAATTGCAAGGGGGTACTCCTCATGGACGGTGCGGCACTCCTCATTGACGGTCGGACACTCCTCATTGACAGGGGGCACTCCTCATTGACAGGCGGCACTCCTCATTGACAGGCGGCACTCCTCATTGACAGGGGGAACTCCTCATTGACAGGAAGCACTCCTCATTGACGGGGGGGCACTCCTCATTGACAGGGGGAACTCCTCATTGACAGGGGGCACTCCTCCTTGTCAGGGGGCACTCCTCATTGACAGGAGGCACTCCACATTGGCAGGGAGCACACCTAATCGACAGTGGACACTCCTCATTGACAGGGGGGCACTCGCCATTGACAGCGGGCACTCCTCATTGACGGTGGTGCATTCGTCATTGACTAGGGGTCACTCCTCATTGACGGTGGGGCACTCGTCATTATCGCGGGGGGGGGGGGGCATTCCTCATTGACGGTGGGGCACTCCTGATTGACGGGGGGGGGGGCACTCCTCATTGACGGAGTGGCACTCCTCATTGACAAGGGGAATTCCTCATTGACAGGGGCCTCCCAATTGACAGGGGGCACTCCTAATTGACATGGGGCACTGCTATTTGTCAGGGGGAACTCCTAATTGACATGAGGCACTCCTATTTCACAGGGGCGCTCCTTATTGACATGGGGAGCTCGTATTTGTTATGGGGCACTCCTAATTGAAAGGGGGGACTTCTAATTGACAGGGCCAATCCTCATTGACAGCGGGCACTTCTTATTGAACGGGGGCACCCCTCATTGACTGGGGGGCACTCCGAATTGCAAGGGGGTCACTCCTCATTGACAGCGGTCGCCCCTAGGTGATAGGGGGCACTCCTCATTGACTCGGGGAACTCCGCATTGACAGAGGGCTGTCCTCATTGAAAGGGGACACTCCTCATTCACATGGGGCACTCCTCATTGACAGGGGACACTCCTCATTGACAGGGGGAACTCCTCATTGACAGGAAGCACTCCTCATTGACGGGGGGGCACTCCTCATTGACAGGGGGAACTCCTCATTGACAGGGGGCACTCCTCCTTGTCAGGGGGCACTCCTCATTGACAGGAGGCACTCCACATTGGCAGGGAGCACACCTAATCGACAGTGGACACTCCTCATTGACAGGGGGGGCACTCGCCATTGACAGCGGGCACTCCTCATTGACGGTGGTGCATTCGTCATTGACTTGGGGTCACTCCTCATTGACGGTGGGGCACTCGTCATTATCGCGGGGGGGGGGGGGCATTCCTCATTGACGGTGGGGCACTCCTGATTGACGGGGGGGGGCACTCCTCATTGACGGAGTGGCACTCCTCATTGACAAGGGGAATTCCTCATTGACAGGGGCCTCCCAATTGACAGGGGGCACTCCTAATTGACATGGGGCACTGCTATTTGTCAGGGGGAACTCCTAATTGACATGAGGCACTCCTATTTCACAGGGGCGCTCCTTATTGACATGGGGAGCTCGTATTTGTTATGGGGCACTCCTAATTGAAAGGGGGGACTTCTAATTGACAGGGCCAATCCTCATTGACAGCGGGCACTTCTTATTGAACGGGGGCACCCCTCATTGACTGGGGGGCACTCCGAATTGCAAGGGGGTCACTCCTCATTGACAGCGGTCGCCCCGAGGTGATAGGGGGCACTCCTCATTGACAGGGGGCACTCCCCATTGACGGTGGGGGCATTCCTCATTGACACGGGGAACTCCTCAATGACAGGGGGCTGTCCTCATTGAAAGGGGGCACTCCTCATTCACATGGGGCACTCCTCATTGACAGCGGGCACTCATCATTGACAGGGGGCAATCCTCATTGACAACGGGCAATCCTCATTGACAGGGGGCACTCCTCATTGACGGTGGGGCACTCCTCTTTGACGGGGGGCACTCCACTTTGACCTCGGGGAATCGTCATAGACGGGAGTGGGGGGGGGGCACTACTCATTCACAGGGTGGCACTCCTCATTGACGGTGGGGCAATCCTCATTGACAGGGTGAAGTCCTCATTGACAGGGGGCTCTCCTAATTGATAGGGGCACTCCTAATTGACAGGGGCACTCCTAATTGACAGGGGCACTCCTAATTGACAGGGGCACTCCTAATTGATAGGGGGCCACTCCTAATTGACAAGGCGCAATCTTCATTGACAGAGGGCAGGCTTAATTGACAGGGGGCACTCCTAATTGGCAGGCGGCACACTTGATTGACAGGGGGAAAACCTCATTGACAAGGGGCAGTACCCGTTGACAGGCGGCACTCCTCATTGACAGGGGGAACTCCTGATTGACAGGGGGCACTCCTCCTTGACAGGGTGCACTCCTCATTGACAGGGGGCACTCCTCATTGACGGGGGGGCATTCCTCATTCACGGTGGGGCACTCCTGATTGACGGAGGGCACTCCTCATTGACGGAGTGGCACTCCTCATTGACGGAGTGGCACTCCTCATTGACAGTCGCCTCCCAATTGACAGGGGGCACTCCTAATTGCCAGGGGGCACTCCTAATTGACAGGGGGCACTCCTAATTGACATGGGGAGCTCTTAATTGATATGGGGCACTCTTAATTGAAAGGGGGCACTCCTATTTGACAGGGGGCACTCTTAATTGACATGGGGCACTCCTAATTGAATTGGGCACTGCTATTTGTCAGCGGGGACTCCTAATTGACATCGGGCACTCCTAATTGACAGGGGGCACTCCTAATAGACATGGTGAGCTCGTAATTGATATGGGGCACTCCTAATTGAAAGGGGGCACTCCTAATTGACAGGGCCTATCCTCATTGACAGCGGGCACTCCTCATTGAAAGGGGGCACCTCTCATTGACAGGGGGGCACTCCTAATTGAAAGGGGGTCTCTCCTAATTGACAGTGGGCATCCCTAGGTGATAGGGGGCACTCCTCATTGACAAGGGGCACTCCTCATTGACGGCGGGCACTCTTCATTGACGGTGGGGCGCTCCTCATTGACGGGGGGGGGGGGCACTCCTCATTGACACGGGGAACTCCACGTTGACAGGGGGCTGTCCGCATTGAAAGGGGGCAATCGTGACTGACAAGGGGTAATTCTCATTGACAGGGGACACTCCTCATTGACGGTGGGGCACCCCTCATTGACGGGGGGGCACTCCTCATTGACGTGGGGGGAATCGTCATAGACGGGGGGGCAATACTCATTCACAGGGTGGAACTCTTCATTGACGGTGGGGCAATCCTGATTGACAGGGTGAAATCCTCATTGACAGGGGGCTCTCCTAATTGACAGGGGGCACTCCTAATTGACGGGGGCACTCTTAATTGACATGGGGCACTCCTAATTGACATGGGGCACTGCTATTTGTCAGGGAGCACTCCGAATTGACATGAGGCACTCCTATTTGACAGGGGGCACTCCTTATTGACATGGGGAGCTCGTATTTGATATGGGGCACTCCTAATTGAAAGGGGGGAACTCCTAATTGACAGGGCCAATCCTCATTGACAGCGGGCACTCCTCATTGAACGGGGGCACCCCTCATTGACAGGGGGGGCACTCCGAATTGCAAGGGGGTCACTCCTCATTGACAGCGGTCGCCCCCAGGGTAATAGGGGGCACTCCTCATTGACAGGGGGCACTCCTCATTGACGGTGGGGGCACTCCTAATTGACAGGGGGTACTCCTAATTGACATGGGGAGCTCTTAATTGATATGGGGCACTCCTAATTGTAAGGGGGCACTCCTATTTGACAGGGGGCACTCTTCATTGACGGTGGGGCACTCCTCATTGACGGGGGGGCACTCCACATTGACACGGGGAACTCCTCATTGACAGGGGGCTGTCCTCATTGAAAGGGGGCACTCCTCATTCACATGGGGCACTCCTCATTGACAGCGGGCACTAATCATTGACAGGGGGCAATCCTCATTGACAACGGGCAATCCTCATTGACAGGGGCACTCCTCATTGACGGTGGGGCACTCCACTTTGACCTAGGGGAATCGTCATAGACGGAGGTGGGGGGGGGGGGGCACTACTCATTCACAGGGTGGCACTCCTCATTGACGGTGGGGCAATCCTCATTGACAGGGTGAAGTCCTCATTGACAGGGGCTCTCCTAATTGACAGGGGCACTCCTCATTGATAGGGGGCCACTCCTAATTGACAAGGCGCAATCCTCATTGACAGAGGGCAGGCCTTATTGACAGGGGGCACTCCTAATTGGCAGGCGGCACACTTGATTGACAGGGGGCACACCTCATTGACAAGGGGCAGTACCCGTTGACAGGGGGCACTCCTCATGGACAGGGAGCACTCCTCATTGTCAGGCCGCACTCCTCATTGACAGGGGGAACTCCTGATTGACAGGGGGCACACCTCCTTGACAGGGTGCACTCCTCATTGACAAGGGGCACTCCTCATTGACGGGGGGGGGCATTCCTCATTGACGGTGGGGCACTCCTCATTGACGGAGTGGCACTCCTCATTGACGGAGTGGCACTCCTCATTGACAGTCGCCTCCCAATTGACAGGGGGCACTCCTAATTGCCAGGGGGCACTCCTAATTGACAGGGGGCACTCCTAATTGACATGGGGAGCTCTTAATTGATATGGGGCACTCCTAATTGAAAGGGGGCACTCCTATTTGACAGGGGCACTCTTAATTGACATGGGGCACTCCTAATTGAATTGGGCACTGCTATTTGTCAGCGGGCACTCCTAATTGACATCGGGCACTCCTCATTGACAGGGGGCACTCCTAATTGACATGGTGAGCTCGTAATTGATATGGGGCACTCCTAATTGAAAGGGGGCACTCCTAATTGACATGGGGCACTCCTAATTGACATGAGGCACTCCTATTTGACAGGGAGCACTCCTTATTGACATGGGGAGCTCGTATTTGATATGGGGCACGCCTAATTGAAAGGGGGGACTCCTAATTGACAGGGCCAATCCTCATTGACAGCGGGCACTCCTCATTGAACGGGGGCACCCCTCATTGACAGGGGGGCACTGCGAATTGCAAGGGGGTCACTCCTCATTGACAGCGGTCGCCCCTTGGTGATAGGGGGCACTCCTCATTGACGGGGGGCACTCCTCATTGACGGTGGGGGCACTCCTCATTGACGGGGGGGCACTCCACATTGACACGGGGAACTCCTCATTGACAGGGGGCTGTCCTCATTGAAATGGGGCACTCCTCATTCACATGGGGCACTCCTCATTGACAGCGGGCACTAATCATTGACAGGGGGCATCCTCATTGACAAGGGGCAATCCACATTGACAGGGGGCGCTCTTCATTGACGGTAGGGCACGCCTCATTGACGGGGGGCACTCCACTTTGACCTAGGGGAATCGTCATAGACGGGGGTGGGGGGGGGGGGCACTACTCATTCACAGGGTGGCACTCTTCATTGACGGTGGGGCAATCCTCATTGACAGGGTGAAGTCCTCATTGACAGGGGGCTCTCCTAATTGACAGGGGCACTCCTAATTGATAGGGGGCCATTCCTAATTGACAAGGCGCAATCCTCATTGGCAGAGGGCAGGCCTAATTGACAGGGGGGCACTCCTAATTGGCAGGCGGCACACTTGATTGACAGGGGGCACACCTCATTGACAAGGGGCAGTACCCGTAGACAGGGGGCACTCCTCATTGACAGGGAGCACTCCTCATTGTCAGGCCGCACTCCTCATTGACAGGGGGAACTCCTGATTGACAGGGGGCACTCCTCCTTGACAGGGTGCACTCCTCATTGACAGGGGGCACTCCTGATTGACGGGGGGGCATTCCTCATTGACGGTGGGGCACTCCTGATTGACGGAGGGCACTCCTCATTGACGGAGTGGCACTCCTCATTGACAGTCGCCTCCCAATTGACAGGGGGCACTCCTAATTGCCAGGGGGCAATCCTAATTGACAGGGGGCACTCCTAATTGACATGGGGAGCTCTTAATTGATATGGGGCACTCCTTATGGAAAGGGGGCACTCCTAATTGACAGGGGCACTCTTAATTGACATGGGGCACTCCTAATTGAAAGGGGGCACTCCTATTTGACAGGGGGCACTCTTAATTGACATGGGGCACTCCTAATTGAATTGGGCACTGCTATTTGTCAGCGGGCACTCCTAATTGACATCGGGCACTCCTAATTGAAAGGGGGCACTCCTAATTGACAGGGGCTACTCGTCATTGACAGGGCCAATCCTCATTGACAGCGGGCACTCCTCATTGAAAGGGGGCACCTCTCATTGACAGGGGGGCACTCCTAATTGAAAGGGGGTCACTCCTAATTGACAGGGGGGCACTCCTAATTGAAAGGGGATCACTCCTAATTGACAGTGGTCATCCCTAGGTGATAGGGGGCACGCCTCATTGACAGGGGGCACTCCTCATTGACGGCGGGCACTCTTCATTGACGGTGGGGCGCTCCTCATTGACACGGAGGGGGCACTCCTCATTGACACGGGGAAGTCCTCATTGACAGGGAGAACTCCTAACTGACATGGGGCACTTCTACATGAAATGGTGCACTTCTAATTGACAGGGGGCGCTCCTAATTGACAGGGGAGACTTGTAATTGACAGGGGGCAATCCTTATGGACAGTGAGCACTCCTCATTGACAGGGGCACTCCTCATTGACAGGGGTCGCTCCTCATTGACAGGGGGCACTCCTCATTGACAGGAGGCACTCCGCATTGACAGGGGGCACTCCAATTGACGGGGGGGGGGGGTCACACCAATTGACAGGGGGCACTCCAATCGACACGGGGCACTCCAATTGACAGGGTGCACTCCAATTGACATGGGGGACTCCGAATTGGCAGGGGGCACTCCTAATTGGCAGGGGGCACTCCTAATTTATATGGGGCACTCCTCATTGACGGTGGGGTACACCTTATTGATGGTGGGGCATTCCTCATTGACGGTGGGGCACTCCTCATTGACGGGGGGCACTCCTCATTGACGTGGTGGTACTCCTCATTGACAAGTGGAATTCCTCATTGCCAGGGGCGTCCCAATTGACAGGGGGCATTCTAATTGACAGGCGGCACACTTCATTGACAGGGGGCACACCTCATTGAGAGGGGACACTCCAATAGACAGGGGACACTCCAATAGACAGGGGGCACTCCGATTGACAGGGGGCACTCCAATCGAGAGGGGGTACTCCAATTGACAGAGTGCACTCCGATTGAACTGGGAGACTCCTAATTAACAGGGGCCACTCCTAATTGGCAGCGGGCACTACTATTTGGCAGGGGGCACTACTAATTGGCAGTGGGCACTGCTAATTGACAGTGGGTACTCCTATTTGACAGAGGGCACACAAAATTGACAGGGGAACTCCAAATTGACAGGGGGCACTTCTAATTTCCAGCGTCACTCTGAATTCGCAGCCCGCATTCCTAATTGACAGTGGGAGCTCCTAACTGACAAGCGGCACTCCTAATTGCATGGGGCTACTCCTCATTGACGGGGGGCAGTCCACATTGACAGGGGCACTCCGCATTGATGGTGGGCTCTCCTCATGGATGGTGCGGCACTCCTCATTGACAGTGGGACACTCCTCATTGACAGGGAGAACTCCTAATTGACATGGGGAGCTCTTAATTGATATGGGGCACTCCTAATTGAAAGGGGGCACTCCTATTTGACAGGGGGCACTCTTAATTGACATGGGGCACTCCTAATTGAATTGGGCACTGCTATTTGTCAGCGGGCACTCCTAATTGACATCGGGCACTCCTCATTGACAGGGGGCACTCCTAATTGACATGGTGAGCTCGTAATTGATATGGGCACTCCTAATTGAAAGGGGGCACTCCTAATTGACAGGGGCACTCCTAATTGACATGAGGTTCTCCTATTTAACAGGGGGCACTCCTTATTGACATGGGGAGCTCGTATTTGATATGGGGCACTCCTAATTGAAAGGGAGGACTCCTAATTGACAGGGCCAATCCTCATTGACAGCGGGCACTCCTCATTGAAGGGGGGCACCCCTCATTGACAGGGGGGCACTCCGAATTGCAAGGGGGTCACTCCTCATTGACAGCGGTCGCCCCTTGGTGATAGGGGGCACTCCTCATTGACGGTGGGGGCACTCCTCATTGACGGGGGGGCACTCCACATTGACACGGGGAACTCCTCATTGACAGGGGGCTGTCCTCATTGAAATGGGGCACTCCTCATTCACATGGGGCACTCCTCATTGACAGCGGGCACTCATCATTGACAGGGGGCAATCCTCATTGACAAGGGGCACTCCTCATTTACGGGGGGCACTCCACTTTGACCTAGGGGAATCGTCATAGACGGGGGTGGGGGGGGGCACTACTCATTCACAGGGTGGCACTCCTCATTGACGGTGGGGCAATCCTCATTGACAGGGTGAAGTCCTCATTGACAGGGGGCTCTCCTAATTGACAGGGGCACTCCTAATTGATAGGGGGCCACTCCTAATTGACAAGGCGCAATCCTCATTGACAGAGGGCAGGCCTAATTGACAGGGGGCACTCCTAATTGGCAGGCGGCACACTTGATTGACAGGGGGCACACCTCATTGACAAGGGGCAGTACCCGTTGACAGGGGGCACTCCTCATTGACAGGGAGCACTCCTCATTGTCAGGCCGCACTCCTCATTGACAGGGGGAACTCCTGATTGACAGGGGGCACTCCTCCTTGACAGGGTGCACTCCTCATTGACAGGGGGCAATCCTCATTGACGGGGGGGCATTCCTCATTGACGGTGGGCCACTCCTGATTGACGGAGGGCACTCCACATTGACGGAGTGGCACTCCTCATTGACAAGCGGAATTCCTCATTGACAGTCGCCTCCCAATTGACAGTGGGCACTCCAAATTGCCAGGGGGCACTCCTAATTGACAGGGGGCACTCCTAATTGACATGGGGAGCTCTTAATTGATATGGGGCACTCCTAATTGAAAGGGGGCACTCCTATTTGACAGGGGGCACTCCTAATAGACATCGGGCACTCCTAATTGACAGGGGGCACTCCTAATTGACATGGTGAGCTCGTAATTGATATGGGGCACTCCTAATTGAAAGGGGGCACTCCTAATTGACAGGGGCTACTCCTCATTGACAGGGCCAATCCTCATTGACAGCGGGCACTCCTCATTGAAAGGCGGCACCTCTCATTGACAGGGGGCACTCCTAACTGAAAAGGGGTCACTCCTAATTGACAGTGGTCATCCCTAGGTGATAGGGGGCACTCCTCATTGACACGGAGCACTCCTCATTGACGGCGGGCACTCTTCATTGACGGTGGGGCGCTCCTCATTGACGGGGGGGGCACTCCTCATTGACACGGGGAACTCCTCGTTGACAGGGGGCTGTCCGCATTGAAAGGGGGCAATCGTGACTGACAAGGGGCAATTCTCATTGACAGGGGACACTCCTCATTGACCGTCGGGCACTCCTCATTGACGGGGGGCACTCCTCATTGACGTGGGGGGAATCGTCATAGACGGGGGGGCAATACTCATTCACAGGGTGGAACTCTTCATTGACGGTGGGGCAATCCTGATTGACAGGGTGAAATCCTCATTGACAGTGGGCTCTCCTAATTGACAGGGGGCACTCTTAATTGACATGGGGCACTCCTAATTGACATGGGGCACTGCTATTTGTCGGGGGGCACTCTTAATTGACATGGGGCACTCCTAATTGACATGAGGCACTCCTATTTAACAGGGGGCACTCCTTATTGACATGGGGAGCTTGTATTTGATGTGGGGCAATCCTAATTGAAAGGGGGGACTCCTAATTGACAGGGCCAATCCTCATTGACAGCGGGCACTCCTCATTGAACGGGGGCACCCCTCATTGACAGGGGGGCACTCCGAATTGCAAGGGGGTCACTCCTCTTTGACACCGGTCGCCCCTAGGTGATAGGGGGCACTCCTCATTGACAGGGGGCACTCCTCATTGACGGTGGGTAACTCCTCATTGACGGGGGGCACCCTTCATTGACGGTGGGGCACCCCTCATGACGGGGGGCACTCCACATTGACACGGGGAACTCCTCATTGACAGGGGGCTGTCCTCATTGAAAGGGGGCACTCCTCATTCACATGGGGCACTCCTCATTGACAGCGGGCACTCATCATTGACAGGGGGCAATCCTCATTGACAAGGGGCAATCCTCATTGACAGGGGGCACTCCTCATTGACGGTGGGGCACTCCTCATTGACGGGGGGCACTCCACTTTGACCTAGGGGAATCGTCATAGACGGGGGTGGTGGGGGCACTACTCATTCACAGGGTGGCACTCCTCATTGACGGTGGGGCAATCCTCATTGACAGGGTGAAGTCCTCATTGACAGGGGGCTCTCTTAATTGACAGGGGCACTCCTCATTGATAGGGGGCCACTCCTAATTGACAAGGCGCAATCCTCATTCACAGAGGGCAGGCCTAATTGACAGGGGGCACTCCTAATTGGCAGGCGGCACACTTGATTGACAGGGGGCACACCTCATTGACAAGGGGCAGTACCCGTTGACAGGGGGCACTCCTCATTGACAGGGAGCACTCCTCATTGTCAGGCCGCACTCCTCATTGACAGGGGGAACTCCTGATTGACAGGGGGCACTCCTCCTTGACAGGGTGCACTCCTCATTGACAGGGGGCACTCCTCATTGACGGGGGGCATTCCTCATTGACGGTGGGGCACTCCTGATTGACGGAGGGCACTCCTCATTGACGGAGTGGCACTCCTCATTGACGGAGTGGCACTCCTCATTGACAGTCGCCTCCCAATTGACAGGGGGCACTCCTAATTGCCAGGGGGCACTCCTAATTGACAGGGGCACTCTTAATTGACATGGGGCACTCCTCATTGACAGGGCCAATCCTCATTGACAGCGGGCACTCCTCATTGAAAGGGGGCACCTCTCATTGACAGGGGGGCACTCCAAATTGAAAGGGGGTCACTCCTAATTGACAATGGTCATCCCTAGGTGATAGGGTGCACGCCTCATAGACAGGGGGCACTCCTCATTGACGGCGGGCACTCTTCGTTGACGGTGGGGCGCTCCTCATTGACGGGGGGGGGGGCACTCCTCATTGACAAGGGGAACTCCTCGTTGACAGGGGGAACTCCTCATTGACAGGGAGCACTCCTCATTGTCAGGCCGCACTCCTCATTGACAGGGGGAACTCCTGATTGACAGGGGGCACTCCTCCTTGACAGGGTGCACTCCTCCTTGACAGTGGGCACTCGTCATTGAAAGGGACGTCCTAATTGACAGGTGGCACTCCAAATTTACTGGGGCCACTTCTAATTGACAGGGAGAGCTCCTAATTGACAGGGGAGACTTGTAATTGACAGCGGGCAATCCTTATGGACAGTGAGCACTCCTCATTGACAGGGGGCATTCCTCATTGACAGGAGGCACTCCAATCGACACGGGGCACTCCAACTGACAGGGTGCACTCCAATTGACATGGGGGACTCCGAATTGGCAGGGGGCACTCCTAATTGGCAGGGGGCACTCCTCATTGAGAGGGTGCACTCATAATTGAAAGGGGGCACTCCGAATTGACTGGGGGCACTCCTAATTTATATGGGGCACTCCTCATTGACGGTGGAGTACACCTTATTGATGGTGGGGCATTCCTCATTGACGGTGGGGCACTCCTCATTGACGGGGGGCACTCCTCATTGACGGTGGAGTACACCTTATTGATGGTGGGGCATTCCTCATTGACGGTGGGGCACTCCTCATTGATGGTGGGGCACTCCTCATTGACGGGGGGGCACTCCTCATTGACGGGGGGCACTCCTCATTGACGGGGGGGCACTCCTCATTGACGGGGGGGCACTCCTCATTGACGTGGTGGTACTCCTCATTGACAAGTGGAATTCCTCATTGCCAGGGGCCTCCCAATTGACAGGGGGCATTCTAATTGACAGGGGGCACTCCTAATTGACAGGCGGCACACTTCATTGACAGGGGGCACACCTCATTGAGAGGGGACACTCCAATAGACAGGGGACACTCCAATAGACAGGGGGCACTCCGATTGACAGGGGGCACTCCAATCGAGAGGGGGTACTCCAATTGACAGAGTGCACTCCGATTGAACTGGGAGACTCCTAATTAACAGGGGCCACTCCTAATTGGCAGCGGGCACTACTAATTGGCAGGGGGCACTACTAATTGCCAGTGGGCACTGCTAATTGACAGGGGGTACTCCTATTTGACAGAGCGCACACAAAATTGACAGGGGAACTCCAAATTGACAGGGGACACTTCTAATTTCCAGCGTCACTCTGAATTGGCAGCGGGCATTCCTAATTGACAGTGGGAGCTCCTAACTGACAAGCGCCACTCCTAATTGCATGGGGCTACTCCTCATTGACGGGGGGAACTCCACATTGACAGGGGCACTCCGCATTGATGGTGGGGCTCTCCGCATGGATGGTGCGGCACTCCTCATTGACAGTGGGACACTCCTCATTGACAGGGGGCACTCCTCATTGACAGGGAGAACTCCTAATTGACATGGGGAGCTCTTAATTGATATGGGGCACTCCTAATTGAAAGGGGGCACTCCTATTTGACAGGGGGCACTCTTAATTGACATGGGGCACTCCTAATTGAATTGGGCACTGCTATTTGTCAGCGGGGACTCCTAATTGACATCGGGCACTCCTAATTGACAGGGGGCACTCCTAATAGACATGGTGAGCTCGTAATTGATATGGGGCACTCCTAATTGAAAGGGGGCACTCCTAATTGACAGGGGCACTCCTAATTGACATGAGGCACTCCAATTTGACAGGGGGCACTCCTTATTGACATGGGGAGCTCGTATTTGATATGGGCACTCCTAATTGAAAGGGGGGACTCTTAATTGACAGGGCCAATCCTCATTGACAGCGGGTACTCCTCATTGAACGGGGGCACCCCTCATTGACAGGGGGGCACTCCGAATTGCAAGGGGGTCACTCCTCGTTGACAGCGGTCGCCCCTTGGTGATAGGGGGCACTCCTCATTTACAGGGAGCACTCCTCATTGACGGTGGGGGCACACCTCATTGACGGGGGGGCACTCCTCATTGACACGGGGAACTCCTCATTGACAGGGGGCTGTCCTCATTGAAAGGGGGCACTCCTCATTCACATGGGGCACTCCTCATTGACAGCGGGCACTCATCATTGACAGGGGGCAATCCTCATTGACAAGGGGCAATCCTCATTGACAGGGGGCACTCCTCATTAACGGTGGGGCACGCCTCATTGACGGGGGGCACTCCACTTTGACCTAGGGGAATCGTCATAGACGGGGGTTGGGGGGGGCACTACTCATTCACAGGGTGGCACTCCTCATTGACGGTGGGGCAATCCTCATTGACAGGGTGAAGTCCTCATTGACAGGGGGCTCTCCTAATTGACAGGGCACTCCTAATTGATAGGGGGCCACTCCTAATTGACAAGGCGCAATCCTTATTGACAGAGGGCAGGCCTAATTGACAGGGGGCACTCCTAATTGGCAGGCGGCACACTTGATTGACAGGGGGCACACCTCATTGACAAGGGGCAGTACCCGTTGACAGGGGGCACTCCTCATTGACAGGGAGCACTCCTCATTGTCAGGCCGCACTCCTCATTGACAGGGGGAACTCCTGATTGACAGGGGGCACTCCTCATTGACAGGGGGAACTCCTCATTGACAGGAAGCACTCCTCATTGACGGGGGGGCACTCCTCATTGACAGGGGGAACTCCTCATTGACAGGGGGCACTCCTCCTTGTCAGGGGGCACTCCTCATTGACAGGAGGCACTCCACATTGGCAGGGAGCACACCTAATCGACAGTGGACACTCCTCATTGACAGGGGGGGCACTCGCCATTGACAGCGGGCACTCCTCATTGACGGTGGTGCATTCGTCATTGACTTGGGGTCACTCCTCATTGACGGTGGGGCACTCGTCATTATCGCGGGGGGGGGGGGGCATTCCTCATTGACGGTGGGGCACTCCTGATTGACGGGGGGGGGCACTCCTCATTGACGGAGTGGCACTCCTCATTGACAAGGGGAATTCCTCATTGACAGGGGCCTCCCAATTGACAGGGGGCACTCCTAATTGACATGGGGCACTGCTATTTGTCAGGGGGAACTCCTAATTGACATGAGGCACTCCTATTTCACAGGGGTGCTCCTTATTGACATGGGGAGCTCGTATTTGTTATGGGGCACTCCTAATTGAAAGGGGGGACTTCTAATTGACAGGGCCAATCCTCATTGACAGCGGGCACTTCTTATTGAACGGGGGCACCCCTCATTGACTGGGGGGCACTCCGAATTGCAAGGGGGTCACTCCTCATTGACAGCGGTCGCCCCGAGGTGATAGGGGGCACTCCTCATTGACAGGGGGCACTCCCCATTGACGGTGGGGGCATTCCTCATTGACACGGGGAACTCCTCAATGACAGGGGGCTGTCCTCATTGAAAGGGGGCACTCCTCATTCACATGGGGCACTCCTCATTGACAGCGGGCACTCATCATTGACAGGGGGCAATCCTCATTGACAACGGGCAATCCTCATTGACAGGGGGCACTCCTCATTGACGGTGGGGCACTCCTCTTTGACGGGGGGCACTCCACTTTGACCTCGGGGAATCGTCATAGACGGGAGTGGGGGGGGGGCACTACTCATTCACAGGGTGGCACTCCTCATTGACGGTGGGGCAATCCTCATTGACAGGGTGAAGTCCTCATTGACAGGGGGCTCTCCTAATTGATAGGGGCACTCCTAATTGACAGGGGCACTCCTAATTGACAGGGGCACTCCTAATTGACAGGGGCACTCCTAATTGATAGGGGGCCACTCCTAATTGACAAGGCGCAATCTTCATTGACAGAGGGCAGGCTTAATTGACAGGGGGCACTCCTAATTGGCAGGCGGCACACTTGATTGACAGGGGGAAAACCTCATTGACAAGGGGCAGTACCCGTTGACAGGCGGCACTCCTCATTGACAGGGGGAACTCCTGATTGACAGGGGGCACTCCTCCTTGACAGGGTGCACTCCTCATTGACAGGGGGCACTCCTCATTGACGGGGGGGCATTCCTCATTCACGGTGGGGCACTCCTGATTGACGGAGGGCACTCCTCATTGACGGAGTGGCACTCCTCATTGACGGAGTGGCACTCCTCATTGACAGTCGCCTCCCAATTGACAGGGGGCACTCCTAATTGCCAGGGGGCACTCCTAATTGACAGGGGGCACTCCTAATTGACATGGGGAGCTCTTAATTGATATGGGGCACTCTTAATTGAAAGGGGGCACTCCTATTTGACAGGGGGCACTCTTAATTGACATGGGGCACTCCTAATTGAATTGGGCACTGCTATTTGTCAGCGGGGACTCCTAATTGACATCGGGCACTCCTAATTGACAGGGGGCACTCCTAATAGACATGGTGAGCTCGTAATTGATATGGGGCACTCCTAATTGAAAGGGGGCACTCCTAATTGACAGGGCCTATCCTCATTGACAGCGGGCACTCCTCATTGAAAGGGGGCACCTCTCATTGACAGGGGGGCACTCCTAATTGAAAGGGGGTCTCTCCTAATTGACAGTGGGCATCCCTAGGTGATAGGGGGCACTCCTCATTGACAAGGGGCACTCCTCATTGACGGCGGGCACTCTTCATTGACGGTGGGGCGCTCCTCATTGACGGGGGGGGGGGGCACTCCTCATTGACACGGGGAACTCCACGTTGACAGGGGGCTGTCCGCATTGAAAGGGGGCAATCGTGACTGACAAGGGGTAATTCTCATTGACAGGGGACACTCCTCATTGACGGTGGGGCACCCCTCATTGACGGGGGGGCACTCCTCATTGACGTGGGGGGAATCGTCATAGACGGGGGGGCAATACTCATTCACAGGGTGGAACTCTTCATTGACGGTGGGGCAATCCTGATTGACAGGGTGAAATCCTCATTGACAGGGGGCTCTCCTAATTGACAGGGGGCACTCCTAATTGACGGGGGCACTCTTAATTGACATGGGGCACTCCTAATTGACATGGGGCACTGCTATTTGTCAGGGAGCACTCCGAATTGACATGAGGCACTCCTATTTGACAGGGGGCACTCCTTATTGACATGGGGAGCTCGTATTTGATATGGGGCACTCCTAATTGAAAGGGGGGAACTCCTAATTGACAGGGCCAATCCTCATTGACAGCGGGCACTCCTCATTGAACGGGGGCACCCCTCATTGACAGGGGGGGCACTCCGAATTGCAAGGGGGTCACTCCTCATTGACAGCGGTCGCCCCCAGGGTAATAGGGGGCACTCCTCATTGACAGGGGGCACTCCTCATTGACGGTGGGGGCACTCCTAATTGACAGGGGGTACTCCTAATTGACATGGGGAGCTCTTAATTGATATGGGGCACTCCTAATTGTAAGGGGGCACTCCTATTTGACAGGGGGCACTCTTCATTGACGGTGGGGCACTCCTCATTGACGGGGGGGCACTCCACATTGACACGGGGAACTCCTCATTGACAGGGGGCTGTCCTCATTGAAAGGGGGCACTCCTCATTCACATGGGGCACTCCTCATTGACAGCGGGCACTAATCATTGACAGGGGGCAATCCTCATTGACAACGGGCAATCCTCATTGACAGGGGCACTCCTCATTGACGGTGGGGCACTCCACTTTGACCTAGGGGAATCGTCATAGACGGAGGTGGGGGGGGGGGGGCACTACTCATTCACAGGGTGGCACTCCTCATTGACGGTGGGGCAATCCTCATTGACAGGGTGAAGTCCTCATTGACAGGGGCTCTCCTAATTGACAGGGGCACTCCTCATTGATAGGGGGCCACTCCTAATTGACAAGGCGCAATCCTCATTGACAGAGGGCAGGCCTTATTGACAGGGGGCACTCCTAATTGGCAGGCGGCACACTTGATTGACAGGGGGCACACCTCATTGACAAGGGGCAGTACCCGTTGACAGGGGGCACTCCTCATGGACAGGGAGCACTCCTCATTGTCAGGCCGCACTCCTCATTGACAGGGGGAACTCCTGATTGACAGGGGGCACACCTCCTTGACAGGGTGCACTCCTCATTGACAAGGGGCACTCCTCATTGACGGGGGGGGGCATTCCTCATTGACGGTGGGGCACTCCTCATTGACGGAGTGGCACTCCTCATTGACGGAGTGGCACTCCTCATTGACAGTCGCCTCCCAATTGACAGGGGGCACTCCTAATTGCCAGGGGGCACTCCTAATTGACAGGGGGCACTCCTAATTGACATGGGGAGCTCTTAATTGATATGGGGCACTCCTAATTGAAAGGGGGCACTCCTATTTGACAGGGGCACTCTTAATTGACATGGGGCACTCCTAATTGAATTGGGCACTGCTATTTGTCAGCGGGCACTCCTAATTGACATCGGGCACTCCTCATTGACAGGGGGCACTCCTAATTGACATGGTGAGCTCGTAATTGATATGGGGCACTCCTAATTGAAAGGGGGCACTCCTAATTGACATGGGGCACTCCTAATTGACATGAGGCACTCCTATTTGACAGGGAGCACTCCTTATTGACATGGGGAGCTCGTATTTGATATGGGGCACGCCTAATTGAAAGGGGGGACTCCTAATTGACAGGGCCAATCCTCATTGACAGCGGGCACTCCTCATTGAACGGGGGCACCCCTCATTGACAGGGGGGCACTGCGAATTGCAAGGGGGTCACTCCTCATTGACAGCGGTCGCCCCTTGGTGATAGGGGGCACTCCTCATTGACGGGGGGCACTCCTCATTGACGGTGGGGGCACTCCTCATTGACGGGGGGGCACTCCACATTGACACGGGGAACTCCTCATTGACAGGGGGCTGTCCTCATTGAAATGGGGCACTCCTCATTCACATGGGGCACTCCTCATTGACAGCGGGCACTAATCATTGACAGGGGGCATCCTCATTGACAAGGGGCAATCCACATTGACAGGGGGCGCTCTTCATTGACGGTAGGGCACGCCTCATTGACGGGGGGCACTCCACTTTGACCTAGGGGAATCGTCATAGACGGGGGTGGGGGGGGGGGGCACTACTCATTCACAGGGTGGCACTCTTCATTGACGGTGGGGCAATCCTCATTGACAGGGTGAAGTCCTCATTGACAGGGGGCTCTCCTAATTGACAGGGGCACTCCTAATTGATAGGGGGCCATTCCTAATTGACAAGGCGCAATCCTCATTGGCAGAGGGCAGGCCTAATTGACAGGGGGGCACTCCTAATTGGCAGGCGGCACACTTGATTGACAGGGGGCACACCTCATTGACAAGGGGCAGTACCCGTAGACAGGGGGCACTCCTCATTGACAGGGAGCACTCCTCATTGTCAGGCCGCACTCCTCATTGACAGGGGGAACTCCTGATTGACAGGGGGCACTCCTCCTTGACAGGGTGCACTCCTCATTGACAGGGGGCACTCCTGATTGACGGGGGGGCATTCCTCATTGACGGTGGGGCACTCCTGATTGACGGAGGGCACTCCTCATTGACGGAGTGGCACTCCTCATTGACAGTCGCCTCCCAATTGACAGGGGGCACTCCTAATTGCCAGGGGGCAATCCTAATTGACAGGGGGCACTCCTAATTGACATGGGGAGCTCTTAATTGATATGGGGCACTCCTTATGGAAAGGGGGCACTCCTAATTGACAGGGGCACTCTTAATTGACATGGGGCACTCCTAATTGAAAGGGGGCACTCCTATTTGACAGGGGGCACTCTTAATTGACATGGGGCACTCCTAATTGAATTGGGCACTGCTATTTGTCAGCGGGCACTCCTAATTGACATCGGGCACTCCTAATTGAAAGGGGGCACTCCTAATTGACAGGGGCTACTCGTCATTGACAGGGCCAATCCTCATTGACAGCGGGCACTCCTCATTGAAAGGGGGCACCTCTCATTGACAGGGGGGCACTCCTAATTGAAAGGGGGTCACTCCTAATTGACAGGGGGGCACTCCTAATTGAAAGGGGATCACTCCTAATTGACAGTGGTCATCCCTAGGTGATAGGGGGCACGCCTCATTGACAGGGGGCACTCCTCATTGACGGCGGGCACTCTTCATTGACGGTGGGGCGCTCCTCATTGACACGGAGGGGGCACTCCTCATTGACACGGGGAAGTCCTCATTGACAGGGAGAACTCCTAACTGACATGGGGCACTTCTACATGAAATGGTGCACTTCTAATTGACAGGGGGCGCTCCTAATTGACAGGGGAGACTTGTAATTGACAGGGGGCAATCCTTATGGACAGTGAGCACTCCTCATTGACAGGGGCACTCCTCATTGACAGGGGTCGCTCCTCATTGACAGGGGGCACTCCTCATTGACAGGAGGCACTCCGCATTGACAGGGGGCACTCCAATTGACGGGGGGGGGGGGTCACACCAATTGACAGGGGGCACTCCAATCGACACGGGGCACTCCAATTGACAGGGTGCACTCCAATTGACATGGGGGACTCCGAATTGGCAGGGGGCACTCCTAATTGGCAGGGGGCACTCCTAATTTATATGGGGCACTCCTCATTGACGGTGGGGTACACCTTATTGATGGTGGGGCATTCCTCATTGACGGTGGGGCACTCCTCATTGACGGGGGGCACTCCTCATTGACGTGGTGGTACTCCTCATTGACAAGTGGAATTCCTCATTGCCAGGGGCGTCCCAATTGACAGGGGGCATTCTAATTGACAGGCGGCACACTTCATTGACAGGGGGCACACCTCATTGAGAGGGGACACTCCAATAGACAGGGGACACTCCAATAGACAGGGGGCACTCCGATTGACAGGGGGCACTCCAATCGAGAGGGGGTACTCCAATTGACAGAGTGCACTCCGATTGAACTGGGAGACTCCTAATTAACAGGGGCCACTCCTAATTGGCAGCGGGCACTACTATTTGGCAGGGGGCACTACTAATTGGCAGTGGGCACTGCTAATTGACAGTGGGTACTCCTATTTGACAGAGGGCACACAAAATTGACAGGGGAACTCCAAATTGACAGGGGGCACTTCTAATTTCCAGCGTCACTCTGAATTCGCAGCCCGCATTCCTAATTGACAGTGGGAGCTCCTAACTGACAAGCGGCACTCCTAATTGCATGGGGCTACTCCTCATTGACGGGGGGCAGTCCACATTGACAGGGGCACTCCGCATTGATGGTGGGCTCTCCTCATGGATGGTGCGGCACTCCTCATTGACAGTGGGACACTCCTCATTGACAGGGAGAACTCCTAATTGACATGGGGAGCTCTTAATTGATATGGGGCACTCCTAATTGAAAGGGGGCACTCCTATTTGACAGGGGGCACTCTTAATTGACATGGGGCACTCCTAATTGAATTGGGCACTGCTATTTGTCAGCGGGCACTCCTAATTGACATCGGGCACTCCTCATTGACAGGGGGCACTCCTAATTGACATGGTGAGCTCGTAATTGATATGGGCACTCCTAATTGAAAGGGGGCACTCCTAATTGACAGGGGCACTCCTAATTGACATGAGGTTCTCCTATTTAACAGGGGGCACTCCTTATTGACATGGGGAGCTCGTATTTGATATGGGGCACTCCTAATTGAAAGGGAGGACTCCTAATTGACAGGGCCAATCCTCATTGACAGCGGGCACTCCTCATTGAAGGGGGGCACCCCTCATTGACAGGGGGGCACTCCGAATTGCAAGGGGGTCACTCCTCATTGACAGCGGTCGCCCCTTGGTGATAGGGGGCACTCCTCATTGACGGTGGGGGCACTCCTCATTGACGGGGGGGCACTCCACATTGACACGGGGAACTCCTCATTGACAGGGGGCTGTCCTCATTGAAATGGGGCACTCCTCATTCACATGGGGCACTCCTCATTGACAGCGGGCACTCATCATTGACAGGGGGCAATCCTCATTGACAAGGGGCACTCCTCATTTACGGGGGGCACTCCACTTTGACCTAGGGGAATCGTCATAGACGGGGGTGGGGGGGGGCACTACTCATTCACAGGGTGGCACTCCTCATTGACGGTGGGGCAATCCTCATTGACAGGGTGAAGTCCTCATTGACAGGGGGCTCTCCTAATTGACAGGGGCACTCCTAATTGATAGGGGGCCACTCCTAATTGACAAGGCGCAATCCTCATTGACAGAGGGCAGGCCTAATTGACAGGGGGCACTCCTAATTGGCAGGCGGCACACTTGATTGACAGGGGGCACACCTCATTGACAAGGGGCAGTACCCGTTGACAGGGGGCACTCCTCATTGACAGGGAGCACTCCTCATTGTCAGGCCGCACTCCTCATTGACAGGGGGAACTCCTGATTGACAGGGGGCACTCCTCCTTGACAGGGTGCACTCCTCATTGACAGGGGGCAATCCTCATTGACGGGGGGGCATTCCTCATTGACGGTGGGCCACTCCTGATTGACGGAGGGCACTCCACATTGACGGAGTGGCACTCCTCATTGACAAGCGGAATTCCTCATTGACAGTCGCCTCCCAATTGACAGTGGGCACTCCAAATTGCCAGGGGGCACTCCTAATTGACAGGGGGCACTCCTAATTGACATGGGGAGCTCTTAATTGATATGGGGCACTCCTAATTGAAAGGGGGCACTCCTATTTGACAGGGGGCACTCCTAATAGACATCGGGCACTCCTAATTGACAGGGGGCACTCCTAATTGACATGGTGAGCTCGTAATTGATATGGGGCACTCCTAATTGAAAGGGGGCACTCCTAATTGACAGGGGCTACTCCTCATTGACAGGGCCAATCCTCATTGACAGCGGGCACTCCTCATTGAACGGCGGCACCTCTCATTGACAGGGGGCACTCCTAACTGAAAAGGGGTCACTCCTAATTGACAGTGGTCATCCCTAGGTGATAGGGGGCACTCCTCATTGACACGGAGCACTCCTCATTGACGGCGGGCACTCTTCATTGACGGTGGGGCGCTCCTCATTGACGGGGGGGGCACTCCTCATTGACACGGGGAACTCCTCGTTGACAGGGGGCTGTCCGCATTGAAAGGGGGCAATCGTGACTGACAAGGGGCAATTCTCATTGACAGGGGACACTCCTCATTGACCGTCGGGCACTCCTCATTGACGGGGGGCACTCCTCATTGACGTGGGGGGAATCGTCATAGACGGGGGGGCAATACTCATTCACAGGGTGGAACTCTTCATTGACGGTGGGGCAATCCTGATTGACAGGGTGAAATCCTCATTGACAGTGGGCTCTCCTAATTGACAGGGGGCACTCTTAATTGACATGGGGCACTCCTAATTGACATGGGGCACTGCTATTTGTCGGGGGGCACTCTTAATTGACATGGGGCACTCCTAATTGACATGAGGCACTCCTATTTAACAGGGGGCACTCCTTATTGACATGGGGAGCTTGTATTTGATGTGGGGCAATCCTAATTGAAAGGGGGGACTCCTAATTGACAGGGCCAATCCTCATTGACAGCGGGCACTCCTCATTGAACGGGGGCACCCCTCATTGACAGGGGGGCACTCCGAATTGCAAGGGGGTCACTCCTCTTTGACACCGGTCGCCCCTAGGTGATAGGGGGCACTCCTCATTGACAGGGGGCACTCCTCATTGACGGTGGGTAACTCCTCATTGACGGGGGGCACCCTTCATTGACGGTGGGGCACCCCTCATGACGGGGGGCACTCCACATTGACACGGGGAACTCCTCATTGACAGGGGGCTGTCCTCATTGAAAGGGGGCACTCCTCATTCACATGGGGCACTCCTCATTGACAGCGGGCACTCATCATTGACAGGGGGCAATCCTCATTGACAAGGGGCAATCCTCATTGACAGGGGGCACTCCTCATTGACGGTGGGGCACTCCTCATTGACGGGGGGCACTCCACTTTGACCTAGGGGAATCGTCATAGACGGGGGTGGTGGGGGCACTACTCATTCACAGGGTGGCACTCCTCATTGACGGTGGGGCAATCCTCATTGACAGGGTGAAGTCCTCATTGACAGGGGGCTCTCTTAATTGACAGGGGCACTCCTCATTGATAGGGGGCCACTCCTAATTGACAAGGCGCAATCCTCATTCACAGAGGGCAGGCCTAATTGACAGGGGGCACTCCTAATTGGCAGGCGGCACACTTGATTGACAGGGGGCACACCTCATTGACAAGGGGCAGTACCCGTTGACAGGGGGCACTCCTCATTGACAGGGAGCACTCCTCATTGTCAGGCCGCACTCCTCATTGACAGGGGGAACTCCTGATTGACAGGGGGCACTCCTCCTTGACAGGGTGCACTCCTCATTGACAGGGGGCACTCCTCATTGACGGGGGGCATTCCTCATTGACGGTGGGGCACTCCTGATTGACGGAGGGCACTCCTCATTGACGGAGTGGCACTCCTCATTGACGGAGTGGCACTCCTCATTGACAGTCGCCTCCCAATTGACAGGGGGCACTCCTAATTGCCAGGGGGCACTCCTAATTGACAGGGGCACTCTTAATTGACATGGGGCACTCCTCATTGACAGGGCCAATCCTCATTGACAGCGGGCACTCCTCATTGAAAGGGGGCACCTCTCATTGACAGGGGGGCACTCCAAATTGAAAGGGGGTCACTCCTAATTGACAATGGTCATCCCTAGGTGATAGGGTGCACGCCTCATAGACAGGGGGCACTCCTCATTGACGGCGGGCACTCTTCGTTGACGGTGGGGCGCTCCTCATTGACGGGGGGGGGGGCACTCCTCATTGACAAGGGGAACTCCTCGTTGACAGGGGGAACTCCTCATTGACAGGGAGCACTCCTCATTGTCAGGCCGCACTCCTCATTGACAGGGGGAACTCCTGATTGACAGGGGGCACTCCTCCTTGACAGGGTGCACTCCTCCTTGACAGTGGGCACTCGTCATTGAAAGGGACGTCCTAATTGACAGGTGGCACTCCAAATTTACTGGGGCCACTTCTAATTGACAGGGAGAGCTCCTAATTGACAGGGGAGACTTGTAATTGACAGCGGGCAATCCTTATGGACAGTGAGCACTCCTCATTGACAGGGGGCATTCCTCATTGACAGGAGGCACTCCAATCGACACGGGGCACTCCAACTGACAGGGTGCACTCCAATTGACATGGGGGACTCCGAATTGGCAGGGGGCACTCCTAATTGGCAGGGGGCACTCCTCATTGAGAGGGTGCACTCATAATTGAAAGGGGGCACTCCGAATTGACTGGGGGCACTCCTAATTTATATGGGGCACTCCTCATTGACGGTGGAGTACACCTTATTGATGGTGGGGCATTCCTCATTGACGGTGGGGCACTCCTCATTGACGGGGGGCACTCCTCATTGACGGTGGAGTACACCTTATTGATGGTGGGGCATTCCTCATTGACGGTGGGGCACTCCTCATTGATGGTGGGGCACTCCTCATTGACGGGGGGGCACTCCTCATTGACGGGGGGCACTCCTCATTGACGGGGGGGCACTCCTCATTGACGGGGGGGCACTCCTCATTGACGTGGTGGTACTCCTCATTGACAAGTGGAATTCCTCATTGCCAGGGGCCTCCCAATTGACAGGGGGCATTCTAATTGACAGGGGGCACTCCTAATTGACAGGCGGCACACTTCATTGACAGGGGGCACACCTCATTGAGAGGGGACACTCCAATAGACAGGGGACACTCCAATAGACAGGGGGCACTCCGATTGACAGGGGGCACTCCAATCGAGAGGGGGTACTCCAATTGACAGAGTGCACTCCGATTGAACTGGGAGACTCCTAATTAACAGGGGCCACTCCTAATTGGCAGCGGGCACTACTAATTGGCAGGGGGCACTACTAATTGCCAGTGGGCACTGCTAATTGACAGGGGGTACTCCTATTTGACAGAGCGCACACAAAATTGACAGGGGAACTCCAAATTGACAGGGGACACTTCTAATTTCCAGCGTCACTCTGAATTGGCAGCGGGCATTCCTAATTGACAGTGGGAGCTCCTAACTGACAAGCGCCACTCCTAATTGCATGGGGCTACTCCTCATTGACGGGGGGAACTCCACATTGACAGGGGCACTCCGCATTGATGGTGGGGCTCTCCGCATGGATGGTGCGGCACTCCTCATTGACAGTGGGACACTCCTCATTGACAGGGGGCACTCCTCATTGACAGGGAGAACTCCTAATTGACATGGGGAGCTCTTAATTGATATGGGGCACTCCTAATTGAAAGGGGGCACTCCTATTTGACAGGGGGCACTCTTAATTGACATGGGGCACTCCTAATTGAATTGGGCACTGCTATTTGTCAGCGGGGACTCCTAATTGACATCGGGCACTCCTAATTGACAGGGGGCACTCCTAATAGACATGGTGAGCTCGTAATTGATATGGGGCACTCCTAATTGAAAGGGGGCACTCCTAATTGACAGGGGCACTCCTAATTGACATGAGGCACTCCAATTTGACAGGGGGCACTCCTTATTGACATGGGGAGCTCGTATTTGATATGGGCACTCCTAATTGAAAGGGGGGACTCTTAATTGACAGGGCCAATCCTCATTGACAGCGGGTACTCCTCATTGAACGGGGGCACCCCTCATTGACAGGGGGGCACTCCGAATTGCAAGGGGGTCACTCCTCGTTGACAGCGGTCGCCCCTTGGTGATAGGGGGCACTCCTCATTTACAGGGAGCACTCCTCATTGACGGTGGGGGCACACCTCATTGACGGGGGGGCACTCCTCATTGACACGGGGAACTCCTCATTGACAGGGGGCTGTCCTCATTGAAAGGGGGCACTCCTCATTCACATGGGGCACTCCTCATTGACAGCGGGCACTCATCATTGACAGGGGGCAATCCTCATTGACAAGGGGCAATCCTCATTGACAGGGGGCACTCCTCATTAACGGTGGGGCACGCCTCATTGACGGGGGGCACTCCACTTTGACCTAGGGGAATCGTCATAGACGGGGGTTGGGGGGGGCACTACTCATTCACAGGGTGGCACTCCTCATTGACGGTGGGGCAATCCTCATTGACAGGGTGAAGTCCTCATTGACAGGGGGCTCTCCTAATTGACAGGGGCACTCCTAATTGATAGGGGGCCACTCCTAATTGACAAGGCGCAATCCTTATTGACAGAGGGCAGGCCTAATTGACAGGGGGCACTCCTAATTGGCAGGCGGCACACTTGATTGACAGGGGGCACACCTCATTGACAAGGGGCAGTACCCGTTGACAGGGGGCACTCCTCATTGACAGGGAGCACTCCTCATTGTCAGGCCGCACTCCTCATTGACAGGGGGAACTCCTGATTGACAGGGGGCACTCCTCCTTGACAGGGTGCACTCCTCATTGACAGGGGGCACTCCTCATTGACGGGGGGGCATTCCTCATTGACGGTGGGGCACTCCACATTGACGGTGGGGCAATCCTCATTGACAGGGTGAAGTCCTCATTGACAGGGGGCTCTCCTAATTGACAGGGGCACTCCTATTTGATAGGGGGCCACTCCTAATTGACAAGGCGCAATCCTCATTGACAGAGGGCAGGCCTAATTGACAGGGGGCACTCCTAATTGGCAGGCGGCACACTTGATTGACAGGGGGCACACCTCATTGACAAGGGGCAGTACCCGTTGCCAGGGGGCACTCCTCATTGACAGGGAGCACTCCTCATTGTCAGGCCGCACTCCTCATTGACAGGGGGAACTCCTGATTGACAGGGGGCACTCCTCCTTGACAGGGTGCACTCCTCATTGACAGGGGGCACTCCTCATTGACGGGGGGCATTCCTCATTGACGGGGGGGCATTCCTCATTGACGGTGGGGCACTCCTGATTGACGGAGGGCACTCCTCATTGACGGAGTGGCACTCCTCATTGACGGAGTGGCACTCCTCATTGACAGTCGCCTCCCAATTGACAGGGGGCACTCCTAATTGCCAGGGGGCACTCCTAATTGACAGGGGGCACTCCTAATTGACATGGGGAGCTCTTAATTGATATGGGGCACTCCTAATTGAAAGGGGGCACTCCTATTTGACAGGGGGCACTCTTAATTGACATGGGGCACTCCTAATTGAATTGGGCACTGCTATTTGTCAGCGGGCACTCCTAATTGACATCGGGCACTCCTAATTGACAGGGGCACTCCTAATTGACATGGTGAGCTCGTAATTGATATGGGGCACTCCTAATTGAAAGGGGGCACTGGTATTTGTCAGGGGGCACTCCTAAGTGACATGAGGCACTCCTATTTGACAGGGGGCACTCCTTATTGACATGGGGAGCTCGTATTTGATATGGGGCACTCCTAATTGAAAGGGGGGACTCCTAATTGACAGGGCCAATCCTCATTGACAGCGGGCACTCCTCATTGAACGGGGGCACTCCTCATTGACAGGGGGGGCACTCCGAATTGCAAGGGGGTCACTCCTCATTGACAGCGGTCGCCCCTTGGTGATAGGGGGCAATCATCATTGACAGGGGGCACTCCTCATTGACGGTGGGGGCACTCCTCATTGACGCGGGGGCACTCCACATTGACACGGGGAACTCCTCATTGACAGGGGGCTGTCCTCATTGAAAGGGGGCACTCCTCATTCACATGGGGCACTCCTCATTGACAGCGGGCACTCATCATTGACAGGGGGCACTCCTCATTGACGGTGGGGCACTCCTCATTGACGGGGGGCACTCCACTTTGACCTAGGGGAATCGTCATAGACGGGTGTGGGGGGGGGGGGCACTACTCATTCGCAGGGTGGCACTCCACATTGACGGTGGGGCAATCCTCATTGACAGGGTGAAGTCCTCATTGACAGGGGGCTCTCCTAATTGACAGGGGCACTCCTATTTGATAGGGGGCCACTCCTAATTGACAAGGCGCAATCCTCATTGACAGAGGGCAGGCCTAATTGACAGGGGGCACTCCTAATTGGCAGGCGGCACACTTGATTGACAGGGGGCACACCTCATTGACAAGGGGCAGTACCCGTTGCCAGGGGGCACTCCTCATTGACAGGGAGCACTCCTCATTGTCAGGCCGCACTCCTCATTGACAGGGGGAACTCCTGATTGACAGGGGGCACTCCTCCTTGACAGGGTGCACTCCTCATTGACAGGGGGCACTCCTCATTGACGGGGGGCATTCCTCATTGACGGTGGGGCACTCCTGATTGACGGAGGGCACTCCTCATTGACGGAGTGGCACTCCCCATTGACGGAGTGGCACTCCTCATTGACAGTCGCCTCCCAATTGACAGGGGGCACTCCTAATTGACATCGGGCACTCCTAATTGACAGGGGGCACTCCTAATTGACATGGGGAGCTCTTAATTGATATTGGGCTCTCCTAATTGAAAGTGGGCACTCCTATTTGACAGGGGGCACTCCAATCGAGAGGGGGTACTCCAATTGACAGAGTGCACTCCGATTGAACTGGGAGACTCCTAATTAACAGGGGCCACTCCTAATTGGCAGCGGGCACTACTAATTGGCAGGGGGCACTACTAATTGCCAGTGGGCACTGCTAATTGACAGGGGGTACTCCTATTTGACAGAGCGCACACAAAATTGACAGGGGAACTCCAAATTGACAGGGGACACTTCTAATTTCCAGCGTCACTCTGAATTGGCAGCGGGCATTCCTAATTGACAGTGGGAGCTCCTAACTGACAAGCGCCACTCCTAATTGCATGGGGCTACTCCTCATTGACGGGGGGCACTCCACATTGACAGGGGCACTCCGCATTGATGGTGGGGCTCTCCGCATGGATGGTGCGGCACTCCTCATTGACAGTGGGACACTCCTCATTGACAGGGGGCACTCCTCATTGACAGGGAGAACTCCTAATTGACATGGGGAGCTCTTAATTGATATGGGGCACTCCTAATTGAAAGGGGGCACTCCTATTTGACAGGGGGCACTCTTAATTGACATGGGGCACTCCTAATTGAATTGGGCACTGCTATTTGTCAGCGGGGACTCCTAATTGACATCGGGCACTCCTAATTGACAGGGGGCACTCCTAATAGACATGGTGAGCTCGTAATTGATATGGGGCACTCCTAATTGAAAGGGGGCACTCCTAATTGACAGGGGCACTCCTAATTGACATGAGGCACTCCAATTTGACAGGGGGCACTCCTTATTGACATGGGGAGCTCGTATTTGATATGGGCACTCCTAATTGAAAGGGGGGACTCTTAATTGACAGGGCCAATCCTCATTGACAGCGGGTACTCCTCATTGAACGGGGGCACCCCTCATTGACAGGGGGGCACTCCGAATTGCAAGGGGGTCACTCCTCGTTGACAGCGGTCGCCCCTTGGTGATAGGGGGCACTCCTCATTTACAGGGAGCACTCCTCATTGACGGTGGGGGCACACCTCATTGACGGGGGGGCACTCCTCATTGACACGGGGAACTCCTCATTGACAGGGGGCTGTCCTCATTGAAAGGGGGCACTCCTCATTCACATGGGGCACTCCTCATTGACAGCGGGCACTCATCATTGACAGGGGGCAATCCTCATTGACAAGGGGCAATCCTCATTGACAGGGGGCACTCCTCATTAACGGTGGGGCACGCCTCATTGACGGGGGGCACTCCACTTTGACCTAGGGGAATCGTCATAGACGGGGGTTGGGGGGGGCACTACTCATTCACAGGGTGGCACTCCTCATTGACGGTGGGGCAATCCTCATTGACAGGGTGAAGTCCTCATTGACAGGGGGCTCTCCTAATTGACAGGGGCACTCCTAATTGATAGGGGGCCACTCCTAATTGACAAGGCGCAATCCTTATTGACAGAGGGCAGGCCTAATTGACAGGGGGCACTCCTAATTGGCAGGCGGCACACTTGATTGACAGGGGGCACACCTCATTGACAAGGGGCAGTACCCGTTGACAGGGGGCACTCCTCATTGACAGGGAGCACTCCTCATTGTCAGGCCGCACTCCTCATTGACAGGGGGAACTCCTGATTGACAGGGGGCACTCCTCCTTGACAGGGTGCACTCCTCATTGACAGGGGGCACTCCTCATTGACGGGGGGCATTCCTCATTGACGGTGGGGCACTCCTGATTGACGGAGGGCACTCCTCATTGACGGAGTGGCACTCCCCATTGACGGAGTGGCACTCCTCATTGACAGTCGCCTCCCAATTGACAGGGGGCACTCCTAATTGACATCGGGCACTCCTAATTGACAGGGGGCACTCCTAATTGACATGGGGAGCTCTTAATTGATATTGGGCTCTCCTAATTGAAAGTGGGCACTCCTATTTGACAGGGGGCACTCCAATCGAGAGGGGGTACTCCAATTGACAGAGTGCACTCCGATTGAACTGGGAGACTCCTAATTAACAGGGGCCACTCCTAATTGGCAGCGGGCACTACTAATTGGCAGGGGGCACTACTAATTGCCAGTGGGCACTGCTAATTGACAGGGGGTACTCCTATTTGACAGAGCGCACACAAAATTGACAGGGGAACTCCAAATTGACAGGGGACACTTCTAATTTCCAGCGTCACTCTGAATTGGCAGCGGGCATTCCTAATTGACAGTGGGAGCTCCTAACTGACAAGCGCCACTCCTAATTGCATGGGGCTACTCCTCATTGACGGGGGGCACTCCACATTGACAGGGGCACTCCGCATTGATGGTGGGGCTCTCCGCATGGATGGTGCGGCACTCCTCATTGACAGTGGGACACTCCTCATTGACAGGGGGCACTCCTCATTGACAGGGAGAACTCCTAATTGACATGGGGAGCTCTTAATTGATATGGGGCACTCCTAATTGAAAGGGGGCACTCCTATTTGACAGGGGGCACTCTTAATTGACATGGGGCACTCCTAATTGAATTGGGCACTGCTATTTGTCAGCGGGGACTCCTAATTGACATCGGGCACTCCTAATTGACAGGGGGCACTCCTAATAGACATGGTGAGCTCGTAATTGATATGGGGCACTCCTAATTGAAAGGGGGCACTCCTAATTGACAGGGGCACTCCTAATTGACATGAGGCACTCCAATTTGACAGGGGGCACTCCTTATTGACATGGGGAGCTCGTATTTGATATGGGCACTCCTAATTGAAAGGGGGGACTCTTAATTGACAGGGCCAATCCTCATTGACAGCGGGTACTCCTCATTGAACGGGGGCACCCCTCATTGACAGGGGGGCACTCCGAATTGCAAGGGGGTCACTCCTCGTTGACAGCGGTCGCCCCTTGGTGATAGGGGGCACTCCTCATTTACAGGGAGCACTCCTCATTGACGGTGGGGGCACACCTCATTGACGGGGGGGCACTCCTCATTGACACGGGGAACTCCTCATTGACAGGGGGCTGTCCTCATTGAAAGGGGGCACTCCTCATTCACATGGGGCACTCCTCATTGACAGCGGGCACTCATCATTGACAGGGGGCAATCCTCATTGACAAGGGGCAATCCTCATTGACAGGGGGCACTCCTCATTAACGGTGGGGCACGCCTCATTGACGGGGGGCACTCCACTTTGACCTAGGGGAATCGTCATAGACGGGGGTTGGGGGGGGCACTACTCATTCACAGGGTGGCACTCCTCATTGACGGTGGGGCAATCCTCATTGACAGGGTGAAGTCCTCATTGACAGGGGGCTCTCCTAATTGACAGGGGCACTCCTAATTGATAGGGGGCCACTCCTAATTGACAAGGCGCAATCCTTATTGACAGAGGGCAGGCCTAATTGACAGGGGGCACTCCTAATTGGCAGGCGGCACACTTGATTGACAGGGGGCACACCTCATTGACAAGGGGCAGTACCCGTTGACAGGGGGCACTCCTCATTGACAGGGAGCACTCCTCATTGTCAGGCCGCACTCCTCATTGACAGGGGGAACTCCTGATTGACAGGGGGCACTCCTCCTTGACAGGGTGCACTCCTCATTGACAGGGGGCACTCCTCATTGACGGGGGGGCATTCCTCATTGACGGTGGGGCACTCCTGATTGACGGAGGGCACTCCTCATTGACGGAGTGGCACTCCTCATTGACGGAGTGGCACTCCTCATTGACAGTCGCCTCCCAATTGACAGGGGGCACTCCTAATTGCCAGGGGGCACTCCTAATTGACAGGGGGCACTCCTAATTGACATGGGGAGCTCTTAATTGATATGGGGCACTCCTAATTGAAAGGGGGCACTCCTATTTGACAGGGGGCACTCTTAATTGACATGGGGCACTCCTAATTGAATTGGGCACTGCTATTTGTCAGCGGGCACTCCTAATTGACATCGGGCACTCCTAATTGACAGGGGCACTCCTAATTGACATGGTGAGCTCGTAATTGATATGGGGCACTCCTAATTGAAAGGGGGCACTGGTATTTGTCAGGGGGCACTCCTAAGTGACATGAGGCACTCCTATTTGACAGGGGGCACTCCTTATTGACATGGGGAGCTCGTATTTGATATGGGGCACTCCTAATTGAAAGGGGGGACTCCTAATTGACAGGGCCAATCCTCATTGACAGCGGGCACTCCTCATTGAACGGGGGCACTCCTCATTGACAGGGGGGGCACTCCGAATTGCAAGGGGGTCACTCCTCATTGACAGCGGTCGCCCCTTGGTGATAGGGGGCAATCATCATTGACAGGGGGCACTCCTCATTGACGGTGGGGGCACTCCTCATTGACGCGGGGGCACTCCACATTGACACGGGGAACTCCTCATTGACAGGGGGCTGTCCTCATTGAAAGGGGGCACTCCTCATTCACATGGGGCACTCCTCATTGACAGCGGGCACTCATCATTGACAGGGGGCACTCCTCATTGACGGTGGGGCACTCCTCATTGACGGGGGGCACTCCACTTTGACCTAGGGGAATCGTCATAGACGGGTGTGGGGGGGGGGGCACTACTCATTCGCAGGGTGGCACTCCACATTGACGGTGGGGCAATCCTCATTGACAGGGTGAAGTCCTCATTGACAGGGGGCTCTCCTAATTGACAGGGGCACTCCCATTTGATAGGGGGCCACTCCTAATTGACAAGGCGCAATCCTCATTGACAGAGGGCAGGCCTAATTGACAGGGGGCACTCCTAATTGGCAGGCGGCACACTTGATTGACAGGGGACACACCTCATTGACAAGGGGCAGTACCCGTTGCCAGGGGGCACTCCTCATTGACAGGGAGCACTCCTCATTGTCAGGCCGCACTCCTCATTGACAGGGGGAACTCCTGATTGACAGGGGGCACTCCTCCTTGACAGGGTGCACTCCTCATTGACAGGGGGCACTCCTCATTGACGGGGGGCATTCCTCATTGACGGTGGGGCACTCCTGATTGACGGAGGGCACTCCTCATTGACGGAGTGGCACTCCCCATTGACGGAGTGGCACTCCTCATTGACAGTCGCCTCCCAATTGACAGGGGGCACTCCTAATTGACATCGGGCACTCCTAATTGACAGGGGGCACTCCTAATTGACATGGGGAGCTCTTAATTGATATTGGGCTCTCCTAATTGAAAGTGGGCACTCCTATTTGACAGGGGGCACTCTTAATTGACATGGGGCACTCCTAATTGAATTGGGCACTGCTATTTGTCAGCGGGCACTCCTAATTGACATCGGGCACTCCTAATTGACAGGGGGCACTCCTAATTGACATGGTGAGCTCGTAATTGATATGGGGCACTCCTAATTGAAAGGGGGCACTCCTAATTGACAGGGGCTACTCCTCATTGACAGGGCCAATCCTCATTGACAGCGGGCACTCCTCATTGAAAGGGGGCACCTCTCATTGACAGGGGGGCACTCCTAATTGAAAGGGGGTCACTCCTAATTGACAGTGGTCATCCCTAGGTGATAGGGGGCACTCCTCATTGACAGGGGGCACTCCTCATTGACGGCGGGCATTCTTCATTGACGGTGGGGCACTCCTAATAGACAGGGGGCACTCCTAATTGACATGGTGAGCTCGTAATTGATATGGGGCACTCCTAATTGAAAGGGGGCACTGCTATTTGTCAGGGGGCACTCCTATTTCACAGGAGGCTCTCCTTATTGACATGGGGAGCTAGTATTTGATATGGGGCACTCCTAATTGAAAGGGGGGACTCCTAATTGACAGGGCCAATCCTCATTGACAGCGGGCACTCCTCATTGAACGGGAGCACCCCTCATTGACAGGGGGGCACTCCGAATTGCAAGGGGGTCACTCCTCATTGACAGCGGTCGCCCCTTGGTGATAGGGGGCATTCCTCATTGACAGGGGGCACTCCTCATTGACGGCGGGCACTCTTCATTGACGGTGGGGCGCTCCTCATTGACGGGGGAGGGGGGGCACTCCTCATTGACACGGGGAACTCGTCGTTGACAGGGGGCTGCCCGCATTGAAAGGGGGCAATCGTGACTGACAAGGGGCAATTCTCATTGACAGGGGACACTCCTCATTGACGGTGGGGCACTTCTCATTGACGGGGGGGGCACTCCTCATTGACGTAGGGGGAATCGTCATAGACAGGGGGGGGGGGCAATACTCATTCACAGGGTGGAACTCTTCATTGACGGTGGGGCAATCCTGATTGACAGGGTGAAATCCTCATTGACAGGGGGCTCTCCTAATTGACAGGGGGCACTACTAATTGCCAGGGGGCACTGCTAATTGACAGGGGGTACTCCAATTTGACAGGGGGCACACCAAATTGACAGAGGGAACTCCAAATTGACAGGGGGCACTCCTAATTTCCAGCCTCACTCCGAATTGGCAGCGGGCATTCCAAGATGACAGCGAGCACTCCTGATTGACAGAGGGTACCCCTAACTGACAGTGGGAGCTCCTAACTGACAAGCGGCACTCCTAAATGCAAGGGGGTACTCCTCATTGACGGGGGGCACTCCGCATTGACAGTGGCACTCCGCATTGATGGTGGGGCTCTCCTCATGGGCGGTGCGGCTCTCCTCATTGACGGTGGGACACTCCTCATTGATAGGGGGCACTCCTCATTGACAGGGGGCACTCCTCATTGACAGGGGGACTCCTCATTGACAGGGTGCACTCCTCCTTGACAGGGGGCACTCCTCATTGACAGGGGGCGCTCCTCATTGACAGGGGGCAGTCCTAATTGACAGTGGACGCTCCTCATTGACAGGGGGGCGCTCGTCATTGACAGGGGGCACTCCCCATTGACGGTGGGGCATTTCTCATTGACTAGGGGTCACTCCTCATTGACGGTGGGGCAATCGTCATTGACGGTGGGGCACTCCTCATTGACAGGGGGAACTCCTCATTGAAAGGGACGTCCTAATTGACAGGTGGCACTCCTAATTTACTGGGGCCACTCCTAATTGACAGGGAGAGCTCCTAACTGACATGGGGCACTTCTACATGAAAGGGTGCACTTCTAATTGACAGGGGGCACTCCTAATTGACAGGGGAGACTTGTAATTGACAGGGGGCAATCCTTATGGACAGTGAGCACTCCTCATTGACAGGAGCACTCCTCATTGACAGGGGTCGCTCCTCATTGACAGGGGGCACTCCTCATTGACAGGAGGCACTTGACAGGGGCACTCCAATTGACGGGGGGGTCACACCAATTGACAGGGGGCACTCCAATCGACACGGGGCAGTTCAATTGCCAGGGTGCACTCCAATTGACATGGGGGACTCCGAGTTGGCAGGGGGCACTCCTAATTGGCAGGGGGCACTCCTCATTGAGAGGGTGCACTCATAATTGAAAGGGGGCACTCCGAATTGACTGGGGGCACTCCTAATTTATATGGAGCACTCCTCATTGACGGCGGAGTACACCTTATTGATGGTGGGGCATTCGTCATTGACGGTGGGGCACTCCTCATTGACGGGGGGGCACTCCTCATTGACGTGGTGGTACTCCTCATTGACAAGTGGAATTCCTCATTGCCAGGGGCCTCCCAATTGACAGGGGGCATTCTAATTGACAGGGGGCACTCCTAATTGACAGGCGGCACACTTCATTGACAGGGGGCACACCTCATTGAGAGGGGACACTCCAATAGACAGGGGACACTCCAATAGACAGGGGGCACTCCGATTGACAGGGGGCACTCCAATCGAGAGGGGGTACTCCAATTGACAGAGTGCACTCCGATTGAACTGGGAGACTCCTAATTAACAGGGGCCACTCCTAATTGGCAGCGGGCACTACTATTTGGCAGGGGGCACTACTAATTGCCAGTGGGAACTGCTAATTGACAGGGGGTACTCCTATTTGACAGAGGGCACACAAAATTGACAGGGGAACTCCAAATTGACAGGGGGCACTTCTAATTTCCAGCGTCACTCTGAATTGGCAGCGGGCATTCCTAATTGACAGTGGGAGCTCCTAACTGACAAGCGGCACTCCTAATTGCATGGGGCTACTCCTCATTGACGGGGGGCACTCCACATTGACAGGGGCACTCCGCATTGATGGTGGGGCTCTCCTCATGGATGGCGCGGCACTCCTCATTGACAGTGGGACACTCCTCATTGACAGGGGGCACTCCTCATTGACAGGGAGAACTCCTCATTTACAGGCGGCACTCCTCATTGACAGGGGAACTCCTCATTGACAGGGGGCACTCCTCCTTGACAGGGGGCACTCCTCATTGACAGGGGCACTCCTCATTGACAGGGGGCAGTCCAAATTGACACTGGACACTCCTCATTGACAGGGGGGCACTCGTAATTGACAGGGGGCATTCCTCATTGACTAGGGGTCAGTCCTCATTGACGGTGGGGCACTCCTCATTGACAGGGGGAACTCCTCATTGAAAGGGGCATCCTAATTGACAGGCGGCACTCGTAATTTACTGGGGCCATTCCTAATTGACAGGGGAGCTCCTAACTGACATGGGGCAAATCTATATGAAAGGTGGCACTCCTAATTGACAGGGGAGACTCCTCATTGACAGGGGGCGCTCCCCATTGACAGAGGCAGTCCTCATTGACAGGGGGCACTCTGCATTGACAGGGGGCACTCCTCATTGACAGGGGGCACTCCTAATTGACATGGGGCCCTGCTAATTCTCAGGGGGCACTCCTAATTGTCAGGGGGCACTCCTAATTGACATCGGGCACTGCTAATTGACAGGGGGCACTGCTAATTGACAGGGGAGACTTGTAATTGACAGGGGGTAATCCTAATGGACAGTGGGCACTCCTCATTGACAGGGGGCACTCCTCATTGACAGGTGGCGCTCCTCATTGACAGGGGGCACTCCTCATTGACAGCCGACACTCCGCATTGACAGGGGGCACTCCTAATGGACAGGGGGCACTCCTAATTGACGTGCGGCACTCCTAATTGACATGGGGCACTGCTAATTGTCAGGGGGCACTCCTAATTGACGTGCGGCACTCCTAATTGACACGGGGGCACTCCTAATTGATTTGGGCAGCTCGGAATTGATATGGGTCACTCCTAATTGAAAGGGGGCACTCCTAATTGACAGGGCCACTCCTCATTGATAGGGGGCACTCCTCATTGACAGGGGGTCACTCCTAATTGAAATGGGTCACTGCTTGGTGACAGGGGGCACTCCACATTGACAGGGGGCACTCGCCATTGACGGGGGGGGGAGGCTCCCCATTGACGGGGGGGGGGCACTCATCATTGAAGGTGGGGCACTCCTCATTGACGGGGGGGGCACTCCTCATTGACACGGGGAACTCCTCATTGACAGGGGGCTGTCCTCATTGAAAGCGGGCTCTCCTCATTCACATGTGGCACTCCTCATTGACAGGGGGCACTCCTCATTGACAAGGTGCAATCCTCATTGACAAGCGGCAATCCTCATTGACAGGGGGCACTCCTCAATGACGGTGGGGCACTCCTCATTGACGGGGGGGGGCACTCCACATTGACGTGGGGCAATCCTCATAGACGGGGGTGGGGGGGCACTACTCATTCACAGGTTGGCACACCTCATTGACGATGGAGCAATCCTCATTGACAGGGTGAAGTCCTCATTGACAGGGGGCTCTCCTAATTGACAGGTGTCACTCCAAATTGATAGTGGGCCACTCCGAATTGACAAGGCGCAATCCCAATTGACAGAGGGCAGACCTAACTGACAGGGGGTACTCCGAGTTGACAGGCGGCACACTTCATTGACAGGGTGCACACGTCATTGACAGGGGGCACACCTCATTGATAGGGAGCACTCCTCATTGACAGGGGGCACTGCAATTGACTGGGGGCACTTCAATCGACAGGGGACTCTCTAATTGACAGGGTGTACTCCGGTTGACATGGGGGACTCCTAATTGACAGGGGCCACTCCTAATTGGCAGCGTGCACTACTAATTGGCAGGGGGCACTACTAATTGCCAGGGGGCACTGCTAATTGACAGGGGGGACTCTAATTTGACAGGGAGCACACCAAATTGACAGGCGGCACTCCTCATTGGCAGGGGGAACTCCTCATTGACATGGGGCACTCCTCCTTGACAGGGGGCACTACTCATTGACAGGCTGCACTCCCCATTGACAGGGGGAACTCCTCATTGACATAGGGCACTCCTCATTGACGGGGGAGGGGGGGCACTCCTTATTGACACGGGGAACTCCTCATTGACAGGGGGCTGTCCTCATTGAAAGGGGGCACTTCTCATTCACATGTGGCAATCCTCATTGACAGGGGGCACTCCTCATTGACCGTGGGGCACTCCTCATTGACGGGGGGGCACTCCACATTGACGTGGGGGCAATCGTCATAGACGGGCGGGGTAGAACTATTCATTCACAGGGTGGCACATCTCATTGACGGTGGGGCAATCATTGACAGGGTGAAGTCCTCATTGACAGGGGGCTCTCTTAATTGACAGTGGTCACTCCAAATTGATAGGGGCCACTCCTAATTGACAAGGCGCAATCCTAATTGTCAGAGGGCAGACCTAATTGACAGGGGGAACTCCTAATTGACAGGCGGCACACTTCATTGACAGGGGGCACACCTCATTGACAGGGGGCACACCTCATTGATCGGGAGCACTCCTCATTGACAGGGATCACTCCTCATTGACAGGGGGCACTCCAATAGACAGGGGACACACTAAGAGACAGGAGGCACTCCAATTGACAGGGGGCACTGCAATTGACAGGGGGCACTCCAATCGACACGGGGCACTCCAATTGACAGGGTGTACTCCGATTGACATGGGGGATTCCTATTTGACAGGGGCCACTCCTAATTGGCAGCGGGCACTACTAATTACGAGGGGGCACTACTAATTACGAGGGGGCACGGAGATTTTAACTCAGGAATATCAGCCTGCCAAACAAGTGCTTGAACGAACTGAACCACCGTTGACTTATTTTTGGACGCAATATAGGAACGAGAGAGGCAGCACGTAAAGTGGGGATGATTTGATGAGGTCGTTGTGGTGCCAAATCGATGAAATTCTGAGCACGACTTGACTTTTGGACATTTAGAAAGTGAGGCGAAATACTCATCTTGAATTTAACGTGGATAACATGACACTTACCCAGCCACATTAAAAAATGAACTCTCTTCCAATCTTCTCTCCTCTCGAGCGCGGTTAATTCAACGGAGGGAAAAGATTGGCACCCAGGAGCCCGGATAGCTCAGTCGGTAGAGCATCTGACTTTTAATCTGAGGGTCCAGGGTCCAGTGCATGTACGTGCGTAGCTTTCCTTCCAGCCAGAGCGCAACTATTTGAGATGTTGTTCAAATTCGCTTCACTTTAACCAATTCCTCACACGCGATTGACAATGGGAGAAGTCGCCACAAGCAAAATTCTCCGATTTTCATCGGTGCTTCATGGCCGGCACAGCCAAAATGCGTCTCTGGTCTTCTTTTCCTGCTGTCGAACTGTGTGACTGTCAAGCTGCGGCGTCTCACAGCAAGAGTGAGTTTGTTGCAAAACGGCAAAACGACACGCAGGTGCCGCTGAGATTCGAACTCAGGATCTCCTGTTTACTAGACAGGCGCTTTAACCAACTAAGCCACGGCGCCAATGAAACGCTGTCAGCAGCATTACAATTTGTAGATGAAAAACAATGCAACCGACCGTGGCCCCTGCAATCTGAAACAAAAGCAGAAACGCTGGAAAATCACAGCAGGTCTGACAGCATCTGGGCACAGAGAACAGAAGCAACGTTTCCGGACATTTCTTCAACCACAGGGTGCTGAATGAGTTGAATTCACTACCACACAATTTAATTGAAGTCAAACTTTGTTTGATTTCAAGAAGAAATTACTTTTTGCTCTTGGGGCTAAAGGGATCCAGGGGTATGGGAGGAAGGGGAATCACGATTTGATGATCAGCCATGATCAAAATGAATGGCGGAACAGTCTCGGAGGGCCGGACGACCCTTCTAGCTTCTATATTTCCATGTCGAGATGGTGCTTCCTGACGGAATGCCACCCTGACTCGAAGCGATGTCTTTGTTCTCACTCGGCAAATGCTGAGATTTTCAAGACATTTTCCATTTTACTTTTATGTCTTTACTAAAGCTAAGTGGATGCTACTCATGCCCCTATTTCTCATGCACTGACAGACATCAACAAACACGATTATCGTTGCTTTGGAGTACATGGAGGCCAGATTCGCCAGCAACTTTCTTCTTTTAACTGGCGACTGAGGTGACTGATCTGCAGTGTTAAAACTGTTAAATCTGCGAAACCATTTCAGCCTATTCCTGGGCAATGGGAACATGCTGCCGAATGAAGTGTTACTTGACAATCCAATTTCCTTTTCACGGATGGCTTGCTGGAAATAGAGAACACAGTTTTGGAAATCAATTTGATTAAAGCTGCGGCAAATCATTTGTCAACGATGTACATATGAACAAAAGTCGTCGTTAATAGTTTGAAGATCTGTGCAGAGAGAACAAGAGTCAATGTTTAGATAGAACCGACACGTGCTTGATGGTCCGAACAGACTCGATGTGCCAAATGGACACTTTATCCTGCAGAATGCAGGACACTGAAATTGGTGGTCCTCAGAGAGATGGTGATTTACTTCAAACTGTACAACGTGAAATGCAGAAACAAGTACCACGGAGAATTGAACTCAGGAATATCAGCCGACTAGACAAGTGCATGAACGACCAGGACCACCGTTGACTTACTTTTGGACGCAATATAGGAACGAGAGAGGAAGCACGTAAAGTGGGGATGATTTGATAAGGACGTTGTGGTGCCAAATCGATGAAATTCTAAGCACGACTTGAATTTTGGACATTGAGAAAGTGAGGCGAAATAGTCATCTTGAATTTAACGTGGATAATTGGCTTCCCAAGCCAATTGAAAAAATGAGCTCTCTTCCAAGCTTCTCTCCGCGAGAGCGCGGCCAGTTGAACGGAGGGAAACGAGTAGCAGTCAGGAGCCCGGATAGCTCAGTCGGTAGAGCATCAGACTTTTAATCTGAGGGTCCAGGGTTCAAGTCCCTGTTCGGGCGTAGCTTATTTTCAAACCTGAACGCAACTGTTTGAGATGTGGTTCAATTTCGCTTCACTTGAACCAATTCCTCACACGCGATTGACAATTGCAGAAGTCGCCACGAGCAAAATTCTCCTATTTTCATCGGCGCTTCATGGCCGGCACAGCCAAAATGCGTCTCTGGTCTTCTTTTCCTGCTGTCGAACTGTCTGACTGTCAAGTTGCGGCGTCTCACAGCAAGAGTGAGTTTGTTGCAAAACAGCAAAACGACACGTACACGAAGGTGCCGCGGAGATTCGAACTCAAGACCTCCTGTTTACCAGACAGGCGCTTTAACCAACTAAGCCACGGCGCCAATGGAACGCTGCAAGCAGCATTACAATTTGTAGATGAAAAACAATGCAACCGACCGTGGCCCCTGCAATCTGAAACAAAAGCAGAAACGCTGGAAAATCACAGCAGGTCTGACAGCATCTGGGCACAGAGAACAGAAGCAACGTTTCCGGACATTTCTTCAACCACAGGGTGCTGAATGAGTTGAATTCACTACCACACAATTTAATTGAAGTCAAACTTTGTTTGATTTCAAGAAGAAATTACTTTTTGCTCTTGGGGCTAAAGGGATCCAGGGGTATGGGAGGAAGGGGGATCACGATTTGATGATCAGCCATGATCAAAATGAATGGCGGAACAGTCTCGGAGTGCCGGACGACCCTTCTAGCTTCTATATTTCCATGTCGAGATGGTGCTTCCTGACGGAATGCCACCCTGACTCGAAGCGATGTCTTTGTTCTCACTCGGCAAATGCTGAGATTTTCAAGACATTTTCTATTTTACTTTTATGTCTTTACTAAAGCTAAGTGGATGCGACTCATGCCCCTATTTCTCATGCACTGACAGACATCAACAAACACGATTATCGTTGCTTTGGAGTACATGGAGGCCAGATTCGCCAGCAACTTTCTTCTTTTTACTGGGTACTTAGGAGACTGATCTGCAGTGTTAAAACTGTTAAATCTGCGAAACCATTTCAGCCTATTCCTGGGCAATGGGAACATGCTGCCGAATGAAGTGTTACTTGACAATCCAATTTCTTGTTCACGGATGACTTGCTGGAAACAGAGACCACAGTTTTGGGAATCAAATGGATTAAAGCTACGGCAAATCATTTGTCAACGATGTACATATGAACAAAAGTCGTCGTTAATAGTTTGAAGATCTGTGCAGAGAGAACAAGAGTCAATGTTTAGATAGAACCGACACGTGCTTGATGGTCCGAACAGACTCGATGTGCCAAATGGACACTTTATCCTGCAGAATGCAGGACACTGAAATTGGTGGTCCTCAGAGAGATGGTGATTTACTTCAAACTGTACAACGTGAAATGCAGAAACAAGTACCACGGAGAATTGAACTCAGGAATATCAGCCGACTAGACAAGTGCATGAACGACCAGGACCACCGTTGACTTACTTTTGGACGCAAGAGAGGAACGAGAGAGGAAGCACGTAAAGTGGGGATGATTTGATAAGGACGTTGTGGTGCCAAATCGATGAAATTCTAAGCACGACTTGAATTTTGGACATTGAGAAAGTGAGGCGAATTAGTCATCTTGAATTTAACGTGGATAACATGACACTTCCCAAGCCAATTGAAAAAATGAACTCTCTTCCAAGCTTCTCTCCTCGAGAGCGCGGCCAGTTGAACGGAGGGAAACGAGTAGGAGTCAGGAGCCCGGATAGCTCAGTCGGTAGAGCATCAGGCTTTTAATCTGAGGGCCCAGGGTTCAAGTCCCTGTTCGGGCGTAGCTTATCTTCAAACCTGAACGCAACTGTTTGAGATGTGGTTCAATTTCGCTTCACTTTAACCAATTCCTCACACGCGATTGACAATGGGAGAAGTCGCCACAAGCAAAATTCTCCGATTTTCATCGGTGCTTCATGGCCGGCACAGCCAAAATGCGTCTCTGGTCTTCTTTTCCTGCTGTCGAACTGTGTGACTGTCAAGCTGCGGCGTCTCACAGCAAGAGTGAGTTTGTTGCAAAACGGCAAAACGACACGCAGGTGCCGCTGAGATTCGAACTCAGGATCTCCTGTTTACTAGACAGGCGCTTTAACCAACTAAGCCACGGCGCCAATGAAACGCTGTCAGCAGCATTACAATTTGTAGATGAAAAACAATGCAACCGACCGTGGCCCCTGCAATCTGAAACAAAAGCAGAAACGCTGGAAAATCACAGCAGGTCTGACAGCATCTGGGCACAGAGAACAGAAGCAACGTTTCCGGACATTTCTTCAACCACAGGGTGCTGAATGAGTTGAATTCACTACCACACAATTTAATTGAAGTCAAACTTTGTTTGATTTCAAGAAGAAATTACTTTTTGCTCTTGGGGCTAAAGGGATCCAGGGGTATGGGAGGAAGGGGAATCACGATTTGATGATCAGCCATGATCAAAATGAATGGCGGAACAGTCTCGGAGGGCCGGACGACCCTTCTAGCTTCTATATTTCCATGTCGAGATGGTGCTTCCTGACGGAATGCCACCCTGACTCGAAGCGATGTCTTTGTTCTCACTCGGCAAATGCTGAGATTTTCAAGACATTTTCCATTTTACTTTTATGTCTTTACTAAAGCTAAGTGGATGCTACTCATGCCCCTATTTCTCATGCACTGACAGACATCAACAAACACGATTATCGTTGCTTTGGAGTACATGGAGGCCAGATTCGCCAGCAACTTTCTTCTTTTAACTGGCGACTGAGGTGACTGATCTGCAGTGTTAAAACTGTTAAATCTGCGAAACCATTTCAGCCTATTCCTGGGCAATGGGAACATGCTGCCGAATGAAGTGTTACTTGACAATCCAATTTCCTTTTCACGGATGGCTTGCTGGAAATAGAGAACACAGTTTTGGAAATCAATTTGATTAAAGCTGCGGCAAATCATTTGTCAACGATGTACATATGAACAAAAGTCGTCGTTAATAGTTTGAAGATCTGTGCAGAGAGAACAAGAGTCAATGTTTAGATAGAACCGACACGTGCTTGATGATCCGAACAGACTCGATGTGCCAAATGGACACTTTATCCTGCAGAATGCAGGACACTGAAATTGGTGGTCCTCAGAGAGATGGTGATTTACTTCAAACTGTACAACGTGAAATGCAGAAACAAGTACCACGGAGAATTGAACTCAGGAATATCAGCCGACTAGACAAGTGCATGAACGACCAGGACCACCGTTGACTTACTTTTGGACGCAATATAGGAACGAGAGAGGAAGCACGTAAAGTGGGGATGATTTGATAAGGACGTTGTGGTGCCAAATCGATGAAATTCTAAGCACGACTTGAATTTTGGACATTGAGAAAGTGAGGCGAAATAGTCATCTTGAATTTAACGTGGATAACATGACACTTCCCAAGCCAATTGAAAAAATGAACTCTCTTCCAAGCTTCTCTCCTCGAGAGCGCGGACAGTTGAACGGAGGGAAACGAGCAGTAGTCAGGAGCCCGGATAGCTCAGTCGGTAGAGCATCAGACTTTTAATCTGAGGGTCCAGGGTTCAAGTCCCTGTTCGGGCGTAGCTTATTTTCAAACCTGAACGCAACTGTTTGAGATGTGGTTCAATTTCGCTTCACTTTAACCAATTCCTCACACGCGATTGACAATTGCAGAAGTCGCCACGAGCAAAATTCTCCTATTTTCATCGGCGCTTCATGGCCGGCACAGCCAAAATGCGTCTCTGGTCTTCTTTTCCTGCTGTCGAACTGTATGACTGTCAAGTTGCGGCGTCTCACAGCAAGAGTGAGTTTGTTGTTAAACGGCGAAACGCCACATACACGAAGGTGCCGCTGAGATTCGAACTCAGGATCTCCTGGCTACTAGACAGGCGCTTCAACCAACTAAGCCACGGCGCCAATGGAACGCTGCAAGCAGCATTACAATTTGTAGATGAAAAACAATGCAACCGACCGTGGCCCCTGCAATCTGAAACAAAAGCAGAAACGCTTGAAAATCACAGCAGGTCTGACAGCATCTGGGCACAGAGAACAGAAGCAACGTTTCCGGACATTTCTTCAACCACAGGGTGCTGAATGAGTTGAATTCACTACCACACAATTTAATTGAAGTCAAACTTTGTTTGATTTCAAGAAGAAATTACTTTTTGCTCTTGGGGCTAAAGGGATCCAGGGGTATGGGAGGAAGGGGAATCACGATTTGATGATCAGCCATGATCAAAATGAATGGCGGAACAGTCTCGGAGGGCCGGACGACCCTTCTAGCTTCTATATTTCCCTGTCGAGATGGTGCTTCCTGACGGAATGCCACCCTGACTCGAAGCGATGTCTTTGTTCTCACTCGGCAAATGCTGAGATTTTCAAGACATTTTCCATTTTACTTTTATGTCTTTACTAAAGCTAATGGATGCTACTCATGCCCCTATTTCTCATGCACTGACAGACATCAACAAACACGATTATCGTTGCTTGGGAGTACATGGAGGCCAGATTCGCCAGCAACTTTCTTCTTTTAACTGGCTACTGAGGTGACTGATCTGCAGTGTTAAAACTGTTAAATCTGCGAAACCATTTCAGCCTATTCCTGGGCAATGGGAACATGCTGCCGAATGAAGTGTTACTTGACAATCCAATTTCCTTTTCACGGATGGCTTGCTGGAAATAGAGAACACAGTTTTGGAAATCAATTTGATTAAAGCTGCGGCAAATCATTTGTCAACGATGTACATATGAACAAAAGTCGTCGTTAATAGTTTGAAGATCTGTGCAGAGAGAACAAGAGTCAATGTTTAGATAGAACCGACACGTGCTTGATGGTCCGAACAGACTCGATGTGCCAAATGGACACTTTATCCTGCAGAATGCAGGACACTGAAATTGGTGGTCGTCAGAGAGATGGTGATTTACTTCAAACTGTACAACGTGAAATGCAGAAACAAGTACCACGGAGAATTGAACTCAGGAATATCAGCCGACGAGACAAGTGCATGAACGACCAGGACCACCGTTGACTTACTTTTGGACGCAATATAGGAACGAGAGAGGAAGCACGTAAAGTGGGGATGATTTGATAAGGACGTTGTGGTGCCAAATCGATGAAATTCTAAGCACGACTTGAATTTTGGACATTGAGAAAGTGAGGCGAAATAGTCATCTTGAATTTAACGTGGATAATTGGCTTCCCAAGCCAATTGAAAAAGTGAGCTCTCTTCCAAGCTTCTCTCCTCGAGAGCGCGGCCAGTTGAACGGAGGGAAACGAGTAGTAGTCAGGAGCCCGGATAGCTCAGTCGGTAGAGCATCAGACTTTTAATCTGAGGGTCCAGGGTTCAAGTCCCTGTTCGGGCGTAGCTTATTTTCAAACCTGAACGCAACTGTTTGAGATGTGGTTCAATTTCGCTTCACTTGAACCAATTCCTCACACGCGATTGACAATTGCAGAAGTCGCCACGAGCAAAATTCTCCTATTTTCATCGGCGCTTCATGGCCGGCACAGCCAAAATGCGTCTCTGGTCTTTTCCTGCTGTCGAACTGGATGACTGTCAAGTTGCGGCGTCTCACAGCAAGAGTGAGTTTGTTGCAAAACGGCGAAACGACACGTACACGAAGGTGCCGCGGAGATTCGAACTCAAGACCTCCTGTTTACTAGACAGGCGCTTTAACCAACTAAGCCACGGCGCCAATGGAACGCTGCAAGCAGCATTACAATTTGTAGATGAAAAACAATGCAACCGACCGTGGCCCCTGCAATCTGAAACAAAAGCAGAAACGCTGGAAAATCACAGCAGGTCTGACAGCATCTGGGCACAGAGAACAGAAGCAACGTTTCCGGACATTTCTTCAACCACAGGGTGCTGAATGAGTTGAATTCACTACCACACAATTTAATTGAAGTCAAACTTTGTTTGATTTCAAGAAGAAATTACTTTTTGCTCTTGGGGCTAAAGGGATCCAGGGGTATGGGAGGAAGGGGGATCACGATTTGATGATCAGCCATGATCAAAATGAATGGCGGAACAGTCTCGGAGTGCCGGACGACCCTTCTAGCTTCTATATTTCCATGTCGAGATGGTGCTTCCTGACGGAATGCCACCCTGACTCGAAGCGATGTCTTTGTTCTCACTCGGCAAATGCTGAGATTTTCAAGACATTTTCTATTTTACTTTTATGTCTTTACTAAAGCTAAGTGGATGCGACTCATGCCCCTATTTCTCATGCACTGACAGACATCAACAAACACGATTATCGTTGCTTTGGAGTACATGGAGGCCAGATTCGCCAGCAACTTTCTTCTTTTTACTGGGTACTTAGGAGACTGATCTGCAGTGTTAAAACTGTTAAATCTGCGAAACCATTTCAGCCTATTCCTGGGCAATGGGAACATGCTGCCGAATGAAGTGTTACTTGACAATACAATTTCATGTTCACGGATGACTTGCTGGAAACAGAGACCACAGTTTTGGGAATCAAATGGATTAAAGCTACGGCAAATCATTTGTCAACGATGTACATATGAACAAAAGTCGTCGTTAATAGTTTGAAGATCTGTGCAGAGAGAACAAGAGTCAATGTTTAGATAGAACCGACACGTGCTTGATGATCCGAACAGACTCGATGTGCCAAATGGACACTTTATCCTGCAGAATGCAGGACACTGAAATTGGTGGTCCTCAGAGAGATGGTGATTTACTTCAAACTGTACAACGTGAAATGCAGAAACAAGTACCACGGAGAATTGAACTCAGGAATATCAGCCGACTAGACAAGTGCATGAACGACCAGGACCACCGTTGACTTACTTTTGGACGCAATATAGGAACGAGAGAGGAAGCACGTAAAGTGGGGATGATTTGATAAGGACGTTGTGGTGCCAAATCGATGAAATTCTAAGCACGACTTGAATTTTGGACATTGAGAAAGTGAGGCGAAATAGTCATCTTGAATTTAACGTGGATAATTGGCTTCCCAAGCCAATTGAAAAAATGAACTCTCTTCCAAGCTTCTCTCCTCGAGAGCGCGGCCAGTTGAACGGAGGGAAACGAGTAGTAGTCAGGAGCCCGGATAGCTCAGTCGGTAGAGCATCAGACTTTTAATCTGAGGGTCCAGGGTTCAAGTCCCTGTTCGGGCGTAGCTTATTTTCAAACCTGAACGCAGCTGTTTGAGATGTGGTTCAATTTCGCTTCACTTTAACCAATTCCTCACACGCGATTGACAATTGCAGAAGTCGCCACGAGCAAAATTCTCCTATTTTCATCGGCGCTTCATGGCCGGCACAGCCAAAATGCGTCTCTGGTCTTCTTTTCCTGCTGTCGAACTGTATGACTGTCAAGTTGCGGCGTCTCACAGCAAGAGTGAGTTTGTTGCAAAACGGCGAAACGACACGTACACGAAGGTGCCGCGGAGATTCGAACTCAAGACCTCCTGTTTACTAGACAGGCGCTTTAACCAACTAAGCCACGGCGCCAATGGAACTTTGCAAGCAGCATTACAATTTGTAGATGAAAAACAATGCAACCGACCGTGGCCCCTGCAATCTGAAACAAAAGCAGAAACGCTGGAAAATCACAGCAGGTCTGACAGCATCTGGGCACAGAGAACAGAAGCAACGTTTCCGGACATTTCTTCAACCACAGGGTGCTGAATGAGTTGAATTCACTACCACACAATTTAATTGAAGTCAAACTTTGTTTGATTTCAAGAAGAAATTCCTTTTTGCTCTTGGGGCTAAAGGGATCCAGGGGTATGGGAGGAAGGGGGATCACGATTTGATGATCAGCCATGATCAAAATGAATGGCGGAACAGTCTCGGAGTGCCGGACGACCCTTCTAGCTTCTATATTTCCATGTCGAGATGGTGCTTCCTGACGGAATGCCACCCTGACTCGAAGCGATGTCTTTGTTCTCACTCGGCAAATGCTGAGATTTTCAAGACATTTTCTATTTTACTTTTATGTCTTTACTAAAGCTAAGTGGATGCGACTCATGCCCCTATTTCTCATGCACTGACAGACATCAACAAACACGATTATCGTTGCTTTGGAGTACATGGAGGCCAGATTCGCCAGCAACTTTCTTCTTTGTACTGGGTACTTAGGAGACTGATCTGCAGTGTTAAAACTGTTAAATCTGCGAAACCATTTCAGCCTATTCCTGGGCAATGGGAACATGCTGCCGAATGAAGTGTTACTTGACAATCCAATTTCTTGTTCACGGATGACTTGCTGGAAACAGAGACCACAGTTTTGGGAATCAAATGGATTAAAGCTACGGCAAATCATTTGTCAACGATGTACATATGAACAAAAGTCGTCGTTAATAGTTTGAAGATCTGTGCAGAGAGAACAAGAGTCAATGTTTAGATAGAACCGACACGTGCTTGATGGTCCGAACAGACTCGATGTGCCAAATGGACACTTTATCCTGCAGAATGCAGGACACTGAAATTGGTGGTCCTCAGAGAGATGGTGATTTACTTCAAACTGTACAACGTGAAATGCAGAAACAAGTACCACGGAGAATTGAACTCAGGAATATCAGCCGACTAGACAAGTGCATGAACGACCAGGACCACTGTTGACTTACTTTTGGACGCAATATAGGAACGAGAGAGGAAGCACGTAAAGTGGGGATGATTTGATAAGGACGTTGTGGTGCCAAATCGATGAAATTCTAAGCACGACTTGAATTTTGGACATTGAGAAAGTGAGGCGAAATAGTCATCTTGAATTTAACGTGGATAACATGACACTTCCCAAGCCAATTGAAAAAATGAACTCTCTTCCAAGCTTCTCTCCTCGAGAGCGCGGCCAGTTGAACGGAGGGAAACGAGTAGTAGTCAGGAGCCCGGATAGCTCAGTCGGTAGAGCATCAGGCTTTTAATCTGAGGGTCCAGGGTTCAAGTCCCTGTTCGGGCGTAGCTTATCTTCAAACCTGAACGCAACTGTTTGAGATGTGGTTCAATTTCGCTTCACTTTAACCAATTCCTCACACGCGATTGACAATGGGAGAAGTCGCCACAAGCAAAGTTCTCCTATTTTCATCGGTGCTTCATGGCCGGCACAGCCAAAATGCGTCTCTGGTCTTCTTTTCCTGCTGTCGAACTGTGTGACTGTCAAGCTGCGGCGTCTCACAGCAAGAGTGAGTTTGTTGCAAAACGGCAAAACGACACGCAGGTGCCGCTGAGATTCGAACTCAGGATCGCCTGTTTACTAGACAGGCGCTTTAACCAACTAAGCCACGGCGCCAATGAAACGCTGCAAGCAGCATTACAATTTGTAGATGAAAAACAATGCAACCGACCGTGGCCCCTGCAATCTGAAACAAAAGCAGAAACGCTGGAAAATCACAGCAGGTCTGACAGCATCTGGGCCCAGAGAACAGAAGCAACGTTTCCGGACATTTCTTCAACCACAGGGTGCTGAATGAGTTGAATTCACTACCACACAATTTAATTGAAGTCAAACTTTGTTTGATTTCAAGAAGAAATTCCTTTTTGCTCTTGGGGCTAAAGGGATCCAGGGGTATGGGAGGAAGGGGGATCACGATTTGATGATCAGCCATGATCAAAATGAATGGCGGAACAGTCTCGGAGGGCCGGACGACCCTTCTAGCTTCTATATTTCCATGTCGAGATGGTGCTTCCTGACGGAATGCCACCCTGACTCGAAGCGATGTCTTTGTTCTCACTCGGCAAATGCTGAGATTTTCAAGACATTTTCTATTTTACTTTTATGTCTTTACTAAAGCTAAGTGGATGCGACTCATGCCCCTATTTCTCATGCACTGACAGACATCAACAAACACGATTATCGTTGCTTTGGAGTACATGGAGGCCAGATTCGCCAGCAACTTTCTTCTTTTTACTGGGGACTTAGGAGACTGATCTGCAGTGTTAAAACTGTTAAATCTGCGAAACCATTTCAGCCTATTCCTGGGCAATGGGAACATGCTGCCGAATGAAGTGTTCATTGACAATCCAATTTCTTGTTCACGGATGACTTGCTGGAAACAGAGACCACAGTTTTGGGACTCAAATGGATTAAAGCTACGGCAAATCATTTGTCAACGATGTACATATGAACAAAAGTCGTCGTGAATAGTTTGAAGATCAGTGCAGAGAGAACAAGAGTCAATGTTTAGATAGAACCGCCACGTGCTTGATGGCCCGAACAGACTCGATGTGCCAAAGGGACACTTTCTGCTGCAGAATGCAGGACACTGAAACTGGTGGTCCTCAGAGAGATGGTGATGTACTTCAAATTGTACAACGTGAAATGCAGAAACAAGTACCACGGAGAATTGAACTCAGGAATATCAGCCTACTGGACAAGTGCATGAACGACCTGGACCACCGTTGACTTACTTTTGGACGCAATATAGGAACGAGAGAGGCAGCACGTAAAGTGGGGATGATTTGATAAGGACGTTGTGATGCCTATTCGATGAAATTCTCAGCACGACTTGAATTTTGGACATTGAGAAAGTGAGGCGAAATACTCATCTTGAATTTAACGTGGATAACATGACTCTTCCCAAGCCACTTGAAAAAATGAACTCTCTTCCAAGCTTCTCTCCTCTCGAGCGCGGACAGTTGAACGGAGGGAAACGATTGGCAGCCAGGATCCCGGATAGCTCAGTCGGTAGAGCATCAGACTTTTAATCTGAGGGTCCAGGGTTCAAGTCCCTATTCGGGCGTAGCTGATCTTCAAACCTGAACGCAACTGTTTGAGATGTTGTTCAATTTCGCTTCACTTTAACCAATTCCTCACACGCGATTGACAATTGCAGAAGTCGCCACTAGCAAAATTCTCCTATTTTCATCGGTGCTTCATGGCCGGCACAGCCAAAATGCGTCTCTGGTCTTCTTTTCCTGCTGTCGAACTGTATGACTGTCAAGTTGCGGCGTCTCACAGCAAGAGTGAGTTTGTTGCAAAACGGCGAAACGACACGCACACGAAGGTGCCGCTGAGATTCGAATTCAGGATTTCCTGTTTACTAGACAGGCGCTTTAACCAACTAAGCCACGGCGCCAATGAAACGCTGTCAGCAGCATTACAATTTGTAGATGAAAAACAATGCAACCGACCGTGGCCCCTGCAATCTGAAACAAAAGCAGAAACGCTGGAAAATCACAGCAGGTCTGACAGCATCTGGGCACAGAGAACAGAAGCAACGTTTCCGGACATTTCTTCAACCACAGGGTGCTGAATGAGTTGAATTCACTACCACACAATTTAATTGAAGTCAAACTTTGTTTGATTTCAAGAAGAAATTACTTTTTGCTCTTGGGGCTAAAGGGATCCAGGGGTATGGGAGGAAGGGGAATCACGATTTGATGATCAGCCATGATCAAAATGAATGGCGGAACAGTCTCGGAGGGCCGGACGACCCTTCTAGCTTCTATATTTCCATGTCGAGATGGTGCTTCCTGACGGAATGCCACCCTGACTCGAAGCGATGTCTTTGTTCTCACTCGGCAAATGCTGAGATTTTCAAGACATTTTCCATTTTACTTTTATGTCTTTACTAAAGCTAAGTGGATGCTACTCATGCCCCTATTTCTCATGCACTGACAGACATCAACAAACACGATTATCGTTGCTTTGGAGTACATGGAGGCCAGATTCGCCAGCAACTTTCTTCTTTTAACTGGCTACTTAGGTGACTGATCTGCAGTGTTAAAACTGTTAAATCTGCGAAACCATTTCAGCCTATTCCTGGGCAATGGGAACATGCTGCCGAATGAAGTGTTACTTGACAATACAATTTCCTTTTCACGGATGGCTTGCTGGAAATAGAGAACACAGTTTTGGAAATCAATTTGATTAAAGCTGCGGCAAATCATTTGTCAACGATGTACATATGAACAAAAGTCGTCGTTAATAGTTTGAAGATCTGTGCAGAGAGAACAAGAGTCAATGTTTAGATAGAACCGACACGTGCTTGATGGTCCGAACAGACTCGATGTGCCAAATGGACACTTTATCCTGCAGAATGCAGGACACTGAAATTGGTGGTCCTCAGAGAGATGGTGATTTACTTCAAACTGTACAACGTGAAATGCAGAAACAAGTACCACGGAGAATTGAACTCAGGAATATCAGCCGACTAGACAAGTGCATGAACGACCAGGACCACCGTTGACTTACTTTTGGACGCAAGAGAGGAACGAGAGAGGAAGCACGTAAAGTGGGGATGATTTGATAAGGACGTTGTGGTGCCAAATCGATGAAATTCTAAGCACGACTTGAATTTTGGACATTGAGAAAGTGAGGCGAAATAGTCATCTTGAATTAAACGTGGATAACATGACACTTCCCAAGCCAATTGAAAAAATGAAGTCTCTTCCAAGCTTCTCTCCTCGAGAGCGCGGCCAGTTGAACGGAGGGAAACGCGTAGCAGTCAGGAGCCCGGATAGCTCAGTCGGTAGAGCATCAGACTTTTAATCTGAGGGTCCAGGGTTCAAGTCCCTGTTCGGGCGTAGCTTATCTTCAAACCTGAACGCAACTGTTTGAGATGTGGTTCAATTTCGCTTCACTTGAACCAATTCCTCACACGCGATTGACAATGGGAGAAGTCGCCACAAGCAAAATTCTCCTACTTTCATCGGTGCTTCATGGCCGGCACAGCCAAAATGCGTCTCTGGTCTTCTTTTCCTGCTGTCGAACTGAATGGCTGTCGAACTGTATGACTGTCAAGTTGCGGCGTCTCACAGCAAGAGTGAGTTTGTTGCAAAACGGCGAAACGACACGCAGGTGCCGCTGAGATTCGAACTCAGGATCTCCTGTTTACTAGACAGGCGCTTTAACCAACTAAGCCACGGCGCCAATGAAACGCTGTCAGCAGCATTACAATTTGTAGATGAAAAACAATGCAACCGACCGTGGCCCCTGCAATCTGAAACAAAAGCAGAAACGCTGGAAAATCACAGCAGGTCTGACAGCATCTGGGCACAGAGAACAGAAGCAACGTTTCCGGACATTTCTTCAACCACAGGGTGCTGAATGAGTTGAATTCACTACCACACAATTTAATTGAAGTCAAACTTTGTTTGATTTCAAGAAGAAATTACTTTTTGCTCTTGGGGCTAAAGGGATCCAGGGGTATGGGAGGAAGGGGAATCACGATTTGATGATCAGCCATGATCAAAACGAATGGCGGAACAGTCTCGGAGGGCCGGACGACCCTTCTAGCTTCTATATTTCCATGTCGAGATGGTGCTTCCTGACGGAATGCCACCCTGACTCGAAGCGATGTCTTTGTTCTCACTCGGCAAATGCTGAGATTTTCAAGACATTTTCCATTTTACTTTTATGTCTTTACTAAAGCTAAGTGGATGCTACTCATGCCCCTATTTCTCATGCACTGACAGACATCAACAAACACGATTATCGTTGCTTTGGAGTACATGGAGGCCAGATTCGCCAGCAACTTTCTTCTTTTAACTGGCTACTTAGGTGACTGATCTGCAGTGTTAAAACTGTTAAATCTGCGAAACCATTTCAGCCTATTCCTGGGCAATGGGAACATGCTGCCGAATGAAGTGTTACTTGACAATCCAATTTCCTTTTCACGGATGGCTTGCTGGAAATAGAGAACACAGTTTTGGAAATCAATTTGATTAAAGCTGCGGCAAATCATTTGTCAACGATGTACATATGAACAAAAGTCGTCGTTAATAGTTTGAAGATCTGTGCAGAGAGAACAAGAGTCAATGTTTAGATAGAACCGACACGTGCTTGATGGTCCGAACAGACTCGATGTGCCAAATGGACACTTTATCCTGCAGAATGCAGGACACTGAAATTGGTGGTCCTCAGAGAGATGGTGATTTACTTCAAACTGTACAACGTGAAATGCAGAAACAAGTACTACGGAGAATTGAACTCAGGAATATCAGCCGACTAGACAAGTGCATGAACGACCAGGACCACCGTTGACTTACTTTTGGACGCAAGAGAGGAACGAGAGAGGAAGCACGTAAAGTGGGGATGATTTGATAAGGACGTTGTGGTGCCAAATCGATGAAATTCTAAGCACGACTTGAATTTTGGACATTGAGAAAGTGAGGCGAAATAGTCATCTTGAATTAAACGTGGATAACATGACACTTCCCAAGCCAATTGAAAAAATGAAGTCTCTTCCAAGCTTCTCTCCTCGAGAGCGCGGCCAGTTGAACGGAGGGAAACGCGTAGCAGTCAGGAGCCCGGATAGCTCAGTCGGTAGAGCATCAGACTTTTAATCTGAGGGTCCAGGGTTCAAGTCCCTGTTCGGGCGTAGCTTATCTTCAAACCTGAACGCAACTGTTTGAGATGTGGTTCAATTTCGCTTCACTTGAACCAATTCCTCACACGCGATTGACAATGGGAGAAGTCGCCACAAGCAAAATTCTCCTACTTTCATCGGTGCTTCATGGCCGGCACAGCCAAAATGCGTCTCTGGTCTTCTTTTCCTGCTGTCGAACTGAATGGCTGTCGAACTGTATGACTGTCAAGTTGCGGCGTCTCACAGCAAGAGTGAGTTTGTTGCAAAACGGCGAAACGACACGCAGGTGCCGCTGAGATTCGAACTCAGGATCTCCTGTTTACTAGACAGGCGCTTTAACCAACTAAGCCACGGCGCCAATGAAACGCTGTCAGCAGCATTACAATTTGTAGATGAAAAACAATGCAACCGACCGTGGCCCCTGCAATCTGAAACAAAAGCAGAAACGCTGGAAAATCACAGCAGGTCTGACAGCATCTGGGCACAGAGAACAGAAGCAACGTTTCCGGACATTTCTTCAACCACAGGGTGCTGAATGAGTTGAATTCACTACCACACAATTTAATTGAAGTCAAACTTTGTTTGATTTCAAGAAGAAATTACTTTTTGCTCTTGGGGCTAAAGGGATCCAGGGGTATGGGAGGAAGGGGAATCACGATTTGATGATCAGCCATGATCAAAACGAATGGCGGAACAGTCTCGGAGGGCCGGACGACCCTTCTAGCTTCTATATTTCCATGTCGAGATGGTGCTTCCTGACGGAATGCCACCCTGACTCGAAGCGATGTCTTTGTTCTCACTCGGCAAATGCTGAGATTTTCAAGACATTTTCCATTTTACTTTTATGTCTTTACTAAAGCTAAGTGGATGCTACTCATGCCCCTATTTCTCATGCACTGACAGACATCAACAAACACGATTATCGTTGCTTTGGAGTACATGGAGGCCAGATTCGCCAGCAACTTTCTTCTTTTAACTGGCTACTTAGGTGACTGATCTGCAGTGTTAAAACTGTTAAATCTGCGAAACCATTTCAGCCTATTCCTGGGCAATGGGAACATGCTGCCGAATGAAGTGTTACTTGACAATCCAATTTCCTTTTCACGGATGGCTTGCTGGAAATAGAGAACACAGTTTTGGAAATCAATTTGATTAAAGCTGCGGCAAATCATTTGTCAACGATGTACATATGAACAAAAGTCGTCGTTAATAGTTTGAAGATCTGTGCAGAGAGAACAAGAGTCAATGTTTAGATAGAACCGACACGTGCTTGATGATCCGAACAGACTCGATGTGCCAAATGGACACTTTATCCTGCAGAATGCAGGACACTGAAATTGGTGGTCCTCAGAGAGATGGTGATTTACTTCAAACTGTACAACGTGAAATGCAGAAACAAGTACCACGGAGAATTGAACTCAGGAATATCAGCCGACTAGACAAGTGCATGAACGACCAGGACCACCGTTGACTTACTTTTGGACGCAATATAGGAACGAGAGAGGAAGCACGTAAAGTGGGGATGATTTGATAAGGACGTTGTGGTGCCAAATCGATGAAATTCTAAGCACGACTTGAATTTTGGACATTGAGAAAGTGAGGCGAAATAGTCATCTTGAATTTAACGTGGATAACATGACACTTCCCAAGCCAATTGAAAAAATGAAGTCTCTTCCAAGCTTCTCTCCTCGAGAGCGCGGCCAGTTGAACGGAGGGAAACGAGCAGTAGTCAGGAGCCCGGATAGCTCAGTCGGTAGAGCATCAGACTTTTAATCTGAGGGTCCAGGGTTCAAGTCCCTGTTCGGGCGTAGCTTATTTTCAAACCTGAACGCAACTGTTTGAGATGTGGTTCAATTTCGCTTCACTTTAACCAATTCCTCACACGCGATTGACAATTGCAGAAGTCGCCACGAGCAAAATTCTCCTATTTTCATCGGCGCTTCATGGCCGGCACAGCCAAAATGCGTCTCTGGTCTTCTTTTCCTGCTGTCGAACTGTATGACTGTCAAGTTGCGGCGTCTCACAGCAAGAGTGAGTTTGTTGTTAAACGGCGAAACGCCACATACACGAAGGTGCCGCTGAGATTCGAACTCAGGATCTCCTGGCTACTAGACAGGCGCTTCAACCAACTAAGCCACGGCGCCAATGGAACGCTGCAAGCAGCATTACAATTTGTAGATGAAAAACAATGCAACCGACCGTGGCCCCAGCAATCTGAAACAAAAGCAGAAACGCTTGAAAATCACAGCAGGTCTGACAGCATCTGGGCACAGAGAACAGAAGCAACGTTTCGGGACATTTCTTCAACCACAGGTGTCGTGGTTCCCCAGGACGACAATTTATTCACATCAATTAAAACAGAGAGTCTGAGCAGCGATCTTCCAAGCAATAGACTTTATTTCTCAGCACAAGAGATAAAGTCGGGAACGTCCGGAACACTCCAAAGAGCCCTTGGGCTTACACTCTTTTATGTACATTTCAGCCTCCTATCTCAAGATCCTTATCTCCCTTTTACAGCCTGTCCTTGGTTGTAATCTTACCCTACAGCCCTATCTTTCTTTGGCCACCATTAATTTTAGTTGACCCTTTATCTGTTTTCTTTGCATTTGGTCGTTCCCTGTTATATCTCTTCGTTTCTTAAACCATGGTGGTTATAACTCTTGCTCTTATCTGAACTTTTCTGTTTGTACAATAATCGTGGTTTTGTAAGCTAAGGCGAATGTGTTTAGAAGAAAAGACATCCCCCTGCTGATTTATGGTCCACTAATGTGTTTAGCAGAAAAGACATTCTCTCTGCTGGTTTATGGTCCACTATTAAGTTGAACCACCGAGCAGTCTTCCTTGTTTTCTTAAGTGGCTATTGTTTGCTTTCCTTAATTAGTGATTGCTATATTACTTCTCTAGTTCCTCTAGTTCCTCCACTTTGATCATATCGACTACACTTGATTATATTAGGTCGGGTCACACGAGGTTACTTTAGGTTATATACCCATCTCACTACTCACCTAAATCTGCTATATCATTTTACTAAAACCTGTGAATCTGAATTTCATACCTAGCTCATACAATATCTAAAACAATTTCCCTTACAATCCCCCCTTTGAGGCTTCCCTAGCCTCATCCCAATTATCAAGCTCAAATAATCCCCTTGCTCAATCCCATTTGTATTTTATTTTAATCACTTTTCCCAGGCGATGTGGAGGAGCCGAATATTTTGGTCAGGGATCAGTGTCCCTATTCTAACTTTATCATAATTTGTCTATCCCGGTTCTGATTTTTGGGTTGCTCCTCCAGATTGCCTGCCCCTGACAGTCATCAGCCAAAAACCTTCCCACTCTTGTCTAGGGAAGGGAAAAAGACTGATTCCTGTGTACAGACTAAGTTCTCCTGGTTTCGTGCGGACTTCAGCAAGGTGCTGTTGTTTCCACAAGGTGATCTTCCACTATTGTAGTTATTTTACAGAGTGACGAGTTTCAACTTCGACCAAGGTCATTGTGAATCCACTCAGCGGGGGCGGCTCAAGATTTTCCCATTCCTCTGTTTTTTCTCTCGAGCGTGAGCTGCTTATCATCCGCGTCACCATCTGCCGCGCTGCCATTCTGGTAAGGAAGGATCTCAGGGCGGGTAAAAAACAACAAAATATCAATCCCAGAATGATTATTGTTGCGATTGCTACAGCTCCAGCTTTGGCAAACCACGCCCCCCATCTTCCTAATATTCTGTCCAGCCAACTCCATACCTCATGCCCAAACCCAGCATTTTCTTTCACTTCTTTCTTAAGATTTTTTAACTTATTCATGGCTTGTGTAAATGACCCCTCTGGATTAGTGTTATTAGGGATAAATGTGCAGCACTGATCCCCAAACATAACACACACCCCTCCTTTCTCTGCCAGGAGCCAATCTAACGCCTGTCGATTTTGCCACGCCATTTTGCTGGTCGCATCCAACTGCTCTCCTAAGGCCTCCAGGGCATCATTCGTATAATTAATAAACCTCTGCTGATTATAATAGATGTAATTGATCCACTCAGTATTCTTGCTGGGTGTGATCCAAACAAAGAGGGATTCAAACCCTGCAGCTATTTCGTTCCTAGCTTTGAACTCATTCGGGATGCCGCGGGGCTGTCCGATTGCGTCCAATTTTACCGTAGGGTCAGGGGTATATGCCCTCTTAACTTTTTGTGATTTAATTTCTTTTTCCACCGGTAGTATCACAGTGCTCTGGGCAAGCATAACTCGGGCACATAGTCCCTTCCAATTCTGTGGTAATTTTGCCAATAGTCCTTTCTCCGGGCCACAAAGCCACCAGAGATCGGCCAGTTGTTCTACTTGAAAGTCTAATACATAAGGAGGGGGTGGCGTTCCCCCTTTGATTGGCATGATCAGCCTACGGATGTCGGTTGTATTCCAAATCCTTACACACTCCCCTGCGTATTCTCCCATACTAATTCCTGTTCTGCTTCTCCTCCAATAGCAATCTTGGATTCGTAAGTCGGGCTCTACCCTCCATTCCTTTGGGACAGCGTCCATTGCCGTTTTTGGCCACTTTGGACATTTGTGGGTTACATTGTAGATGGCTTCTTGGATGTCTCTTTTTACCCCAGCAAACAGGATGCAGTGGTATTGACACAACGGCGGCTCACCTTTACAAAGGTTATCACATGCGTATCCGGAACAGTCTATCTTCTCATACGAGTAGTTCCGATTCCCTATCATATGATACCGTATATATGTGGTATATGGACGGCAATTTTCCTTTCTCCAGCTTTGTTTCCTGGTTCCACAGTCTCCTGATCCCCATGGTATATCAGTTACTTGGGTGTTAGGTTTCTCTGATGCACATACTACACACTCTTTCCCATCACTGTTTCTCTGACCTGTATACTCAGCCCATTTCCACCATTTGTTTTTCTGCGCATTTTCCCAAATAGTATTTGTGCTCACTAATCGTTCACGTTTTGTTCGTCTTAATACTCTATCTTCCTGATTCTGCACCCTTATGTCTTCTGTATCCCATTCTCCTTTTCTATGGGTCACGGAAGTCCCTAAGGGAAATAGTTTCCAAGTCCCAGGTGGGGAATGGGGCCCCTTCCCTGTCCTCACCTCCCTCGGCACCTTGACTAATAGGCTCAGGCTGGGCATTTGTATCATCAGCCAGCTCATGTACAGAACTACTTTCATCATCCTCTATTCTTTTTGTTCTTCCTTGGCTCTGTTCCTCCTCCCCACGATTCTCCCTGTGTATTTCTATTTCTTCCTCGCTATCACCTCTATCCACTCTGTGTACTTCTTCAATTTCCCTTCTCTCCCCCACCCCTGGTACCGTTCTGGTACAATGGTTCAAGTGATACCACAGTGTACTGCCTTCTACTTGCAACGCCGTGGGAGACACTTTGGTGACTTCAAACGGTCCTTCTCGTCTCGGTTCGTTCCAACGTCTCCGGAACTTTCTGATGTATACTCGATCTCCAGGCTTGATCTGATGTTCTGTTACGGGATTCTCCTCCTCCTTGGCTTTTTCCTGTTCAAATATAGTTCTATGTATAACAGTTAATTGTTGTATATATTCTTTTGTGCTTTGATCTAAACATTCTAGCGTAGGACCTCCTGATCCCCTGATCTTAGGTACCGGCATTACTCTTCCTGTCATCATTTCATGTGGGCTCAAATGTGTGATTCTGTTTTCCTGACTCCTGTATTGCATTAGAGCCAATGGCAGAGCATCTATCCAGTTTTTCCCTGTTTCATTGCAAATTTTGCTTATTTTAGCCTTAAGGGTCCCGTTTGCTCTCTCCACCATTCCTTGGGATTGAGGGTGATATACGCATCCAAACTTCTGCTTTATTCGGAGTGCCGAGAGTGTCTCTCTCAGTGCCCTTCCTATAAAAGCAGATCCATTGTCTGAACTTAATTGCGTGGGTATGCCAAATCTTGGGATAATTTCTTTTGACAGGAAGTTAATCACCGTTCCAGATCCTTGATCTTTGGATGGCGTTGCTTCTATCCATCTGCTGAATCTATCAATAATCACTAGCATGTATCTTTTCCCTCTTACCACCTTTCCCATATCCACATAGTCCATGCATAGATGTTTAAATGGTCCTTCAGGAATGGGTATATGCCCTATTGGGGCAGTAATGCCCTTCCTGATGTTATTCTGAGCACACACCTCACACTGACTCAGTATGTAGTCAATCGAGTTTTGCAGGTATGGTGACCAGAATCCTTCCTTCTTGATCTTTCTAGCCACTTCTCCTCTTGCACAGTGGTCCACTCCATGCGCTTCGCTAATTAGTACGGTTAGTAATGATGTGGGTGCTATGACTAATCCCTCCCCATTTCTCCATATCCTGTCCTGTTGTCACTGTAGTGCTCCTCTACCTTTCCACATTGCCTTTTCAGCTACAGAGGTTTCCTCCTGTAACTGTGCTACATCTTCTAATGTAATATGAGGTTCGATATCCCCCGTACCTGGCCCTGGGTGCGGCCTTGCTATTTCTACTGGGGCTATCGTAGCCTCAATGCATCCTGACGCTTCTTTAGCTGCCTTGTCGGCTTTGGTGTTTCCCTGTGTGATGCTGTCTGCTCCCTTTTTATGCGCCTGACACTTAATTATGGCTAATTCCCTTGGACCCATCATGGCCCTTATTAAAGCCCTGATTTGACCTTCGTGTTGTATTGGTCCTCCTCCGCTTTTCATAAATCCCCTTTGCTTCCATATTGCCCCGAACAGATGGCAGACCCCGTGGGCATAGGCCGAATCAGTATAAATTTCCAATGCTTCCCCGTTTGCTAGCTCACATGGTCTGGTCAATGCTTTAAGTTCTGCCAGTTGGGCTGAACAGGGCTGTTCACATTTCTCTGCTTCTATGACTTCAAGTGTTTCCCCTTTCTGTTCAACTATGGCATAGCCTGCGTGGTTTCCTAAGTGATCCCTGTAACATGAGCCATCTACATACAGTATCCTTTTCCCTTCTGTCACTAGTCCCTCTGCTCTTAAATCTTTTCTCAGTTTCATAAATGTTTTTGCTTCTCTTAAGCATTCATGTTCTTCTCCTTCATGAGGTAATGGCATGTAATCAGCTGGATTTACTCTGTTGCACTTTATAATCGTGATATCTGGAAATGTGGTTAGCATTCGATAATGATGGATCCTAGCAGGTGTCAGCACAAATTTTCCTTGCTCAATCAATTCAGCGACCTAATGGTATACATGTATGTTTATCGGATATCCCATTGTGACCGTGGCTGCCTTTTCGTACGCCCACCAAGCTGCTGCCAGGCCTTGATAGCACGGAGGGTATCCCATTGCTACGTCGTCTAGCTTGGTACTGTAATATGCTACAGCCTGCCTTCGTCTACCCTTGCAATTTTCCTGCATTAACATTGCTGTAGCAAATCCAGCTTCTCTGTTACTCACAAATAAGTCAAAGGGTTTGTCATAGGTCGGTAAGGCCAATGCTGGTGCCTGTGCCATTTCTCTTTTCACATTTTCAAATGCGCCTGAAGCATCTTTATCCCATTTTAGTTTGGCTTTTAATTCGTCACACCCTGCCTCCTTCATTATCTTTCGTAGTGCCTGCGTTTTTTCGGCATAGCTTTCCACCCATTCTGAACTGAATCCTGTCATTCCCAAAAATGTCATCATTTGTCCCACCGTCTGTGGTTTCGGAACTTTTAGTACTGCTTCTATTTGCTGTGAAGCTATCTCCTTCTGTCCTGCTGATATTTCTCTTCCCAAGTATTCTACCTTTTTCTGGCACAGCTGCAGCTTTTTCCTGGAAACTTTATGGCCCCCTTCTGCTAGTCTTTCCAATAGTTTTAAACTATCCTTCCTGCACTGTTCTTGTGTTCCTGTGCATAATAATAAATCATCCACATATTGTATCAGTGTTCCTTCCAACTGTATTCCTTCTAAATCTGCTCTCAACACCTGATTGAATACATGTGGGGAATGTTTAAATCCTTGGGGCATCCTGTTGTATGTGTATTGTTTCCCCTCGTACGTAAATGCAAAGAGATACTGACTTTCTTGAGCTAGTGGCACACTAAAAAATGCCGAACATAGGTCTATTACAGTAAACCATCTACTTTCAGGTGGTATATTTGTCATCAAGGTATAAGGGTTTGGAACCTCTGCTGGCATATCTTCCACTACCTCATTAATTGCCCTTAGATCATGCACCAATCTCCATTTTTCTCCGTCCGCCTTTTTCACTGGTAGTAGCGGTGTATTACACCTGCTCCGGGTTTCTTTTAATACCCCTGCTTCTATCAATCCCTTAATTGTCCCTCTAATTCCTTCAATTGCTTCTGTCTTGATTGGGTATTGCGGCCTATACGGCCCCTGACGTCCTATCTTTAATCTGACTTCAACTGGATTAGCGTTTTTGACCCTCCCTACATCCGTGTCCTGTCTGGACCACAACTCCTGCGGGAGAGAGTTCAAATCCTGCTCTAACCTCTCTCTCCACTCCAGTTCCTGTTTCTCGATTTGCACTCCTATTGTTATCTGCTTCGGTTTCCCAAGCATTTTAACATCCAAAATTATTTTCGTCATTTGTCCATTGCTGGACGTCCAAATATCTACATTGTCTGTCTGGACAAATTCTAAATCTTGTGCTCTCAACACCATTGGTCCTAGGTCTTTTGATCTGTATCCCGGATTCACTTTCAATGTGACATGTGGCTCCGCCCCAGATACAGAGAACCATTTGTTAACCCATTCATTCCTAACAATTGTGAGGGCCACTCCCTCTAGTCCGATTAAAATACTTCCTGACTTTATTTCCTGTTCTCGTCCCGCCTCCCTTTCCCATTTCTCCTGTATCTCAGGTTCCTGTCCTTCATCAAATATCATTGTACTGTGTAATTCTGTTCTTGGCCATTTGGCTTGTGGAACCCAAGTGTTTATAAGCTTTCCCCAAACTTCCCATATCTGTTTTTTAACTTGTTCCTCTATATCTCCCAACCAATATACCTTAACCCCTTCCTTTCCTGGTATTTCAAGTAGATACATTCTCATCAAATCAATTCCTTGTTCAGTGCATTCTAATTTCAGTCCTAAACCTAGGATTGCATCCCTTCCCAATAGATTTAAAGGAGTTTTATCACATACTAAAATAGGTACATGGGTTGTCTTATTTCCAATGGTAACAGGCACCGGCGTCGTCATTCGAGCTAATGTTACTTTCCCCGAGAACCCCACAGTTTTTACAAACTGGTTTGACAATGGTAAGTGATCCGCATATTTCGTTTGCATGCACGTACATGTGGCGCCGGTGTCTATCATCATGGGGACCTCGATCCCTCCTACTCTAACGTTAACTATAGGTTCCTGCTCTGCAGTTTCTGTTATCTGTACGTGCTGTCCTACCATTTCGGGGTTCTCTGGGCCTCCCTATGGGGAATTCTGATGGTTTACCGGCCCTTGAAAAATCGGGATGCTGTTTGGCGATCCTTGGATCAGTTGTTGGCCTGTCTGCTGCTGGTTTTCTCCCTGTCTGGGGAAATTCCGCGGGCAATTCCTTTTTATGTGCCCTGCCTCCCCGCACCCCCAACACACACCTGAAGGGCCAGGCAGTGGTCCCTGTCTCGGAGTCTGATGATTAACCTGTCCCTGTCCTCTCTGATTCTGATAGGGTGGCCTACCACCTCCCTGTCCTTTCCCATTTCTATTCCAGTCAGTCTGACTTTGCAGGGCGTATGGGTTTTGATAATTTAGGCCATAGGCTCCTGGGTTCATGGACAGTGGGAAGGCAGAAATGTTATAGGTTATGACGGGCTGGCCTCCATCTCCGCTCCCCCCTTTGATTAGTGCAGGTATTTCCTCTGGCTTTTGCTCCACCATCATTGGTGCTATTTTTCTGGGTGCGAGATCCTCTTTTGCCTTCAGTTTATCCTTGCTTTTGATCTCCTCCAACTGTGCCTGAAGGAGTTTACGTTGTACCTCCTTCAGCTGTTTGTCTGCATTCTTTTCATCTTTGCGATGTCTCTCTACTGCATGGGCAACATAATCCACAAATTCTCGGTAAGTTTTTGAGTCCAAGCCCACCACTTCCTCCAGCCTTGTCTTAGCTGGGGCTGGCAAGCCCTCTAGGATTGCAGCCCGGAACATGGAGTTGGTCAGTGGGTCTATTAGAATGTCCCTCTCCGTGTCCCTTCTCCACCTTTTTAATTGATTCTCCACATACACCGCTGCATTCTCCTCCTCACCCAGTGGCTCTCCCTTTAGGGTTTTTACATCCATTCGATTGGGGTACATATCCCGCAGTGCCTGCCAGATGACTTGGCGGTACTGGTCCATTAGTGTCCCATCCACCGCTGGGTCATAAGCTGCGGTCGGGATGCCAGCACGTCTCATTACTTCCGCCATTTGGTCCATTCCTAGCACCTTTGTCAGGAGAGCTTTGATGTCGCCCAGTGCCATCCTTTTTACCACCATTCCTGCCTCCAACTGTCCAATCCACCTTCCAGCTCCATCCAAAATATTGGGTAATTCATTAATTAAATTAGGCAAATCCTGACCTGACCAAGGGATATACTGCGGTCTGCCACCCTTCAGAATCACCGGGAATACCCTTTTCCCTCTCCTATCCACATCTGGAAACTTTACAGGTGGGTGCCTTTCCCGCCTTGATTTTCTTTGCACCCCTAACATTGATTGGCTCTCTTCGTCTTCACTACTTTCTTCTGTTTCTCCTTCCTTCTCTCTCGCCATTCTACTTTCCTCTGGGTGCTTCCACCTCCATCCTTTCTCCCATTGTTGTCTGTCTGGCTTTCTGCACACTTCCCAGCGCATCCCCTCTCCGCTCCTTTCTCTTTCTTTTTCTTCTCTGCTCACTCCGACTCTCTTTCCTTCTATTTTTCCCTGTGATGTCTCACTTGCACACTCGCAAAAATCATTTACTGTTTTCCCCTCATATTCTTTTCTAACATTCTTTCCTCCCTCTTCTCGTTCTTTTTCCTCTTTCATTACCTTCTTTACCCATTCCAAAAGTTCTACCACCTTTACTTCGTCCTCCAACTCCTTTCTCCTTTGGTTCAGCCCATCCAAAACCTCTTCTGTTTTTCTAGCCGCTTCCTCTATACCTTGTCTCTTTTCTCCCTCCTTTTGTGCCCATTCCTCCTTCGTCATCTGTTTTATGTCATATTCTCCCTCAAAATTCATTGTGCCTGATATAACTGGGTACAGTCCCGTGGAGCTCTGTTTCTCTAAGTATGGGGGTGGGGCTACGTTTGGATCTTCCAATTTTGCTTTTTCCTCAAGTTGTACTGGCATCTGCATTCTACCTCCCCTCCACACCCCTCTTCTCTCTTTCCCTTCTTGTTGGAATAGGGCTAATATCTCTAACTCCTTTTCTCGCTTTTCCCCTCTTTTGCTCGATTTATCCTTAATCTTATAGTTCTTTATCATTCCCTTCTGGTCCTCACACCTCTCTATGGACCATGTGCCTTCCTCCGGCCACTGTGTATTGGTCTTATTTGTTCTTTTGGCCCATTTTTTAGAGACGTGTTCTATATCTCCCCTAAGGGCTGGGAACTTATCCCCTAATATCTCCACTGGTGCCTTAACTTGGTGCGCCATTACTCGTCTTTTTGGATCACTGTCGCAATTTTTGTCACTTAGTCTGTCAGAGTTAGGTATCACAGTGATTATTACTTGCTGTATTGTTTTTCCGTGCTCAGTCCCCTGTTTACCTTTCCTTTGGATTTCTTTTGCCAATATCTGTAATTCTAACCGGGGTCCCGATATCCACTTCCCCGTAGTCCCCTGTCCCGGCACTATCTTCCTCTCCCGGGCCAGAGGGTAGTAGGTTTTCACTTGCTCGTCTATGTGTATAAGAATCCTGTATCGGTCAGATCCCTTTATTAATTTCTCTAGGGTTTCCAATTTTATTTCGTCTATCCAATTCCTATCGACTACTCTTTCCCAATTTACATACGGCCACTCATTCTTTATCTCCTCTAAGTTAATTATGTGTGTAATCTTTTTCCAATCCAGTGTTGCTTCCGTTTTTGTTATTATTCAAAGATTAGTTATTTTCAATCTTGTCACCAGGCAGTTTTGTCAGGGTAATTTTTCAAGTTGTTAGTTATTACCCTACCTATATTCCGACTCTCTCTCTTATTTCTGTCCTTCACGCTGTTTTCTCAGACCAGTTTGTTCAAATTGGTCTTTTACTTCCTCTATTCTAGCTGCTACTCCCCTTTCCTGTGGTTAAAATCCACTCCTGTGCTTTTGGCTACTGTATTAGGTCCTGGAGCGATCTCTCACTGATCTCTCTCCCTCTCGGTTGACGTCCCTTACCCGAGGTCCTGGGTAGGTTTGGACTGGCAGATTTTCCCACACTTACTCTCTTCTGGGCAAGTCGTGACCTGAAAAACCCGCTCCAAACCGCTTGACTTAACCTAATTGCATTACTTTAGCGTTCGGCCTTTTTCCCGTCTCACTTTTTACCCATTCACAGACAATACAGTATTCGCAGCGCGCTTTTGCATGCAAAAATTCTGCTCTTCGGATCAGACTCAGTCTCTCAAAATTTTTACACAATTTGGTTTTACCTGTGCAGGATATCTTTTTGGGTTGGGGAGATCCAGGACCAGCAGAGAGCCGGGCGCACCGGGCCTCGAGAAAACCCCTTTCTGACAACAAGGATTTACATGCATGCAGGTCTGCTTACCTTGTTGACAGAAGGCCGACTGGGGATTTCTCGGTTCCGGTTGGACCACCGTCTCCGCCACTCCTTCCAGATGCTTTTCTGGGCGATCTCTCACCAACCCTGCTCGCAGCGCCAATTTTGTCGTGGTTCCCCAGGACGACAATTTATTCACATCAATTAAAACAGAGAGTCTGAGCAGCGATCTTCCAAGCAATAGACTTTATTTCTCAGCACAAGAGATAAAGTCGGGAACGTCCGGAACACTCCAAAGAGCCCTTGGGCTTACACTCTTTTATGTACATTTCAGCCTCCTATCTCAAGATCCTTATCTCCCTTTTACAGCCTGTCCTTGGTTGTAATCTTACCCTACAGCCCTATCTTTCTTTGGCCACCATTAATTTTAGTTGACCCTTTATCTGTTTTCTTTGCATTTGGTCGTTCCCTGTTATATCTCTTCGTTTCTTAAACCATGGTGGTTATAACTCTTGCTCTTATCTGAACTTTTCTGTTTGTACAATAATCGTGGTTTTGTAAGCTAAGGCGAATGTGTTTAGAAGAAAAGACATCCCCCTGCTGATTTATGGTCCACTAATGTGTTTAGCAGAAAAGACATTCTCTCTGCTGGTTTATGGTCCACTATTAAGTTGAACCACCGAGCAGTCTTCCTTGTTTTCTTAAGTGGCTATTGTTTGCTTTCCTTAATTAGTGATTGCTATATTACTTCTCTAGTTCCTCTAGTTCCTCCACTTTGATCATATCGACTACACTTGATTATATTAGGTCGGGTCACACGAGGTTACTTTAGGTTATATACCCATCTCACTACTCACCTAAATCTGCTATATCATTTTACTAAAACCTGTGAATCTGAATTTCATACCTAGCTCATACAATATCTAAAACAATTTCCCTTACACAGGGTGCTGAATGAGTTGAATTCACTACCACACAATTTAATTGAAGTCAAACTTTGTTTGATTTCAAGAAGAAATTACTTTTTGCTCTTGGGGCTAAAGGGATCCAGGGGTATGGGAGGAAGGGGAATCACGATATGATGATCAGCCATGATCAAAATGAATGGCGGAACAGTCTCGGAGGGCCGGACGACCCTTCTAGCTTCTATATTTCCCTGCCGAGATGGTGCTTCCTGACGGAATGCCACCCTGACTCGAAGCGATGTATTTGTTCTCACTCGGCAAATGCTGAGATTTTCAAGACATTTTCCATTTTACTTTTATGTCTTTACTAAAGCTAATGGATGCTACTCATGCCCCTATTTCTCATGCACTGACAGACATCAACAAACACGATTATCGTTGCTTGGGAGTACATGGAGGCCAGATTCGCCAGCAACTTTCTTCTTTTAACTGGCTACTGAGGTGACTGATCTGCAGTGTTAAAACTGTTAAATCTGCGAAACCATTTCAGCCTATTCCTGGGCAATGGGAACATGCTGCCGAATGAAGTGTTACTTGACAATCCAATTTCCTTTTCACGGATGGCTTGCTGGAAATAGAGAACACAGTTTTGGAAATCAATTTGATTAAAGCTGCGGCAAATCATTTGTCAACGATGTACATATGAACAAAAGTCGTCGTTAATAGTTTGAAGATCTGTGCAGAGAGAACAAGAGTCAATGTTTAGATAGAACCGACACGTGCTTGATGGTCCGAACAGACTCGATGTGCCAAATGGACACTTTATCCTGCAGAATGCAGGACACTGAAATTGGTGGTCGTCAGAGAGATGGTGATTTACTTCAAACTGTACAACGTGAAATGCAGAAACAAGTACCACGGAGAATTGAACTCAGGAATATCAGCCGACGAGACAAGTGCATGAACGACCAGGACCACCGTTGACTTACTTTTGGACGCAATATAGGAACGAGAGAGGAAGCACGTAAAGTGGGGATGATTTGATAAGGACGTTGTGGTGCCAAATCGATGAAATTCTAAGCACGACTTGAATTTTGGACATTGAGAAAGTGAGGCGAAATAGTCATCTTGAATTTAACGTGGATAATTGGCTTCCCAAGCCAATTGAAAAAATGAGCTCTCTTCCAAGCTTCTCTCCTCGAGAGCGCGGCCAGTTGAACGGAGGGAAACGAGTAGTAGTCAGGAGCCCGGATAGCTCAGTCGGTAGAGCATCAGACTTTTAATCTGAGGGTCCAGGGTTCAAGTCCCTGTTCGGGCGTAGCTTATTTTCAAACCTGAACGCAACTGTTTGAGATGTGGTTCAATTTCGCTTCACTTGAACCAATTCCTCACACGCGATTGACAATTGCAGAAGTCGCCACGAGCAAAATTCTCCTATTTTCATCGGCGCTTCATGGCCGGCACAGCCAAAATGCGTCTCTGGTCTTCTTTTCCTGCTGTCGAACTGGATGACTGTCAAGTTGCGGCGTCTCACAGCAAGAGTGAGTTTGTTGCAAAACGGCGAAACGACACGTACACGAAGGTGCCGCGGAGATTCGAACTCAAGACCTCCTGTTTACTAGACAGGCGCTTTAACCAACTAAGCCACGGCGCCAATGGAACGCTGCAAGCAGCATTACAATTTGTAGATGAAAAACAATGCAACCGACCGTGGCCCCTGCAATCTGAAACAAAAGCAGAAACGCTGGAAAATCACAGCAGGTCTGACAGCATCTGGGCACAGAGAACAGAAGCAACGTTTCCGGACATTTCTTCAACCACAGGGTGCTGAATGAGTTGAATTCACTACCACACAATTTAATTGAAGTCAAACTTTGTTTGATTTCAAGAAGAAATTACTTTTTGCTCTTGGGGCTAAAGGGATCCAGGGGTATGGGAGGAAGGGGGATCACGATTTGATGATCAGCCATGATCAAAATGAATGGCGGAACAGTCTCGGAGTGCCGGACGACCCTTCTAGCTTCTATATTTCCATGTCGAGATGGTGCTTCCTGACGGAATGCCACCCTGACTCGAAGGGATGTCTTTGTTCTCACTCGGCAAATGCTGAGATTTTCAAGACATTTTCTATTTTACTTTTATGTCTTTACTAAAGCTAAGTGGATGCGACTCATGCCCCTATTTCTCATGCACTGACAGACATCAACAAACACGATTATCGTTGCTTTGGAGTACATGGAGGCCAGATTCGCCAGCAACTTTCTTCTTTTTACTGGGTACTTAGGAGACTGATCTGCAGTGTTAAAACTGTTAAATCTGCGAAACCATTTCAGCCTATTCCTGGGCAATGGGAACATGCTGCCGAATGAAGTGTTACTTGACAATCCAATTTCTTGTTCACGGATGACTTGCTGGAAACAGAGACCACAGTTTTGGGAATCAAATGGATTAAAGCTACGGCAAATCATTTGTCAACGATGTACATATGAACAAAAGTCGTCGTTCATAGTTTGAAGATCTGTGCAGAGAGAACAAGAGTCAATGTTTAGATAGAACCGACACGTGCTTGATGGTCCGAACAGACTCGATGTGCCAAATGGACACTTTATCGTGCAGAATGCAGGACACTGAAATTGGTGGTCCTCAGAGAGATGGTGATTTACTTCAAACTGTACAACGTGAAATGCAGAAACAAGTACCACGGAGAATTGAACTCAGGAATATCAGCCGACTAGACAAGTGCATGAACGACCAGGACCACCGTTGACTTACTTTTGGACGCAAGAGAGGAACGAGAGAGGAAGCACGTAAAGTGGGGATGATTTGATAAGGACGTTGTGGTGCCAAATCGATGAAATTCTAAGCACGACTTGAATTTTGGACATTGAGAAAGTGAGGCGAAATAGTCATCTTGAATTTAACGTGGATAACATGACACTTCCCAAGCCAATTGAAAAAATGAACTCTCTTCCAAGCTTCTCTCCTCGAGAGCGCGGCCAGTTGAACGGAGGGAAACGAGTAGGAGTCAGGAGCCCGGATAGCTCAGTCGGTAGAGCATCAGGCTTTTAATCTGAGGGTCCAGGGTTCAAGTCCCTGTTCGGGCGTAGCTTATCTTCAAACCTGAACGCAACTGTTTGAGATGTGGTTCAATTTCGCTTCACTTCAACCAATTCCTCACACGCGATTGACAATGGGAGAAGTCGCCACAAGCAAAGTTCTCCTATTTTCATCGGTGCTTCATGGCCGGCACAGCCAAAATGCGTCTCTGGTCTTCTTTTCCTGCTGTCGAACTGTGTGACTGTCAAGCTGCGGCGTCTCACAGCAAGAGTGAGTTTGTTGCAAAACGGCAAAACGACACGCAGGTGCCGCTGAGATTCGAACTCAGGATCGCCTGTTTACTAGACAGGCGCTTTAACCAACTAAGCCACGGCGCCAATGAAACGCTGCAAGCAGCATTACAATTTGTAGATGAAAAACAATGCAACCGACCGTGGCCCCTGCAATCTGAAACAAAAGCAGAAACGCTGGAAAATCACAGCAGGTCTGACAGCATCTGGGCCCAGAGAACAGAAGCAACGTTTCCGGACATTTCTTCAACCACAGGGTGCTGAATGAGTTGAATTCACTACCACACAATTTAATTGAAGTCAAACTTTGTTTGATTTCAAGAAGAAATTCCTTTTTGCTCTTGGGGCTAAAGGGATCCAGGGGTATGGGAGGAAGGGGGATCACGATTTGATGATCAGCCATGATCAAAATGAATGGCGGAACAGTCTCGGAGGGCCGGACGACCCTTCTAGCTTCTATATTTCCATGTCGAGATGGTGCTTCCTGACGGAATGCCACCCTGACTCGAAGCGATGTCTTTGTTCTCACTCGGCAAATGCTGAGATTTTCAAGACATTTTCTATTTTACTTTTATGTCTTTACTAAAGCTAAGTGGATGCGACTCATGCCCCTATTTCTCATGCACTGACAGACATCAACAAACACGATTATCGTTGCTTTGGAGTACATGGAGGCCAGATTCGCCAGCAACTTTCTTCTTTTTACTGGGGACTTAGGAGACTGATCTGCAGTGTTAAAACTGTTAAATCTGCGAAACCATTTCAGCCTATTCCTGGGCAATGGGAACATGCTGCCGAATGAAGTGTTCATTGACAATCCAATTTCTTGTTCACGGATGACTTGCTGGAAACAGAGACCACAGTTTTGGGACTCAAATGGATTAAAGCTACGGCAAATCATTTGTCAACGATGTACATATGAACAAAAGTCGTCGTGAATAGTTTGAAGATCAGTGCAGAGAGAACAAGAGTCAATGTTAAGATAGAACCGCCACGTGCTTGATGGCCCGAACAGACTCGATGTGCCAAAGGGACACTTTCTGCTGCAGAATGCAGGACACTGAAACTGGTGGTCCTCAGAGAGATGGTGATGTACTTCAAATTGTACAACGTGAAATGCAGAAACAAGTACCACGGAGAATTGAACTCAGGAATATCAGCCTACTGGACAAGTGCATGAACGACCTGGACCACCGTTGACTTACTTTTGGACGCAATATAGGAACGAGAGAGGCAGCACGTAAAGTGGGGATGATTTGATAAGGACGTTGTGATGCCTATTCGATGAAATTCTCAGCACGACTTGAATTTTGGACATTGAGAAAGTGAGGCGAAATACTCATCTTGAATTTAACGTGGATAACATGACTCTTCCCAAGCCACTTGAAAAAATGAACTCTCTTCCAAGCTTCTCTCCTCTCGAGCGCGGACAGTTGAACGGAGGGAAACGATTGGCAGCCAGGATCCCGGATAGCTCAGTCGGTCGAGCATCAGACTTTTAATCTGAGGGTCCAGGGTTCAAGTCCCTATTCGGGCGTAGCTGATCTTCAAACCTGAACGCAACTGTTTGAGATGTTGTTCAATTTCGCTTCACTTTAACCAATTCCTCACACGCGATTGACAATTGCAGAAGTCGCCACTAGCAAAATTCTCCTATTTTCATCGGTGCTTCATGGCCGGCACAGCCAAAATGCGTCTCTGGTCTTCTTTTCCTGCTGTCGAACTGTATGACTGTCAAGTTGCGGCGTCTCACAGCAAGAGTGAGTTTGTTGCAAAACGGCGAAACGACACGCACACGAAGGTGCCGCTGAGATTCGAATTCAGGATCTCCTGTTTACTAGACAGGCGCTTTAACCAACTAAGCCACGGCGCCAATGAAACGCTGTCAGCAGCATTACAATTTGTAGATGAAAAACAATGCAACCGACCGTGGCCCCTGCAATCTGAAACAAAAGCAGAAACGCTGGAAAATCACAGCAGGTCTGACAGCATCTGGGCACAGAGAACAGAAGCAACGTTTCCGGACATTTCTTCAACCACAGGGTGCTGAATGAGTTGAATTCACTACCACACAATTTAATTGAAGTCAAACTTTGTTTGATTTCAAGAAGAAATTACTTTTTGCTCTTGGGGCTAAAGGGATCCAGGGGTATGGGAGGAAGGGGAATCACGATTTGATGATCAGCCATGATCAAAATGAATGGCGGAACAGTCTCGGAGGGCCGGACGACCCTTCTAGCTTCTATATTTCCATGTCGAGATGGTGCTTCCTGACGGAATGCCACCCTGACTCGAAGCGATGTCTTTGTTCTCACTCGGCAAATGCTGAGATTTTCAAGACATTTTCCATTTTACTTTTATGTCTTTACTAAAGCTAAGTGGATGCTACTCATGCCCCTATTTCTCATGCACTGACAGACATCAACAAACACGATTATCGTTGCTTTGGAGTACATGGAGGCCAGATTCGCCAGCAACTTTCTTCTTTTAACTGGCTACTTAGGTGACTGATCTGCAGTGTTAAAACTGTTAAATCTGCGAAACCATTTCAGCCTATTCCTGGGCAATGGGAACATGCTGCCGAATGAAGTGTTACTTGACAATCCAATTTCCTTTTCACGGATGGCTTGCTGGAAATAGAGAACACAGTTTTGGAAATCAATTTGATTAAAGCTGCGGCAAATCATTTGTCAACGATGTACATATGAACAAAAGTCGTCGTTAATAGTTTGAAGATCTGTGCAGAGAGAACAAGAGTCAATGTTTAGATAGAACCGACACGTGCTTGATGGTCCGAACAGACTCGATGTGCCAAATGGACACTTTATCCTGCAGAATGCAGGACACTGAAATTGGTGGTCCTCAGAGAGATGGTGATTTACTTCAAACTGTACAACGTGAAATGCAGAAACAAGTACCACGGAGAATTGAACTCAGGAATATCAGCCGACTAGACAAGTGCATGAACGACCAGGACCACCGTTGACTTACTTTTGGACGCAAGAGAGGAACGAGAGAGGAAGCACGTAAAGTGGGGATGATTTGATAAGGACGTTGTGGTGCCAAATCGATGAAATTCTAAGCACGACTTGAATTTTGGACATTGAGAAAGTGAGGCGAAATAGTCATCTTGAATTAAACGTGGATAACATGACACTTCCCAAGCCAATTGAAAAAATGAACTCTCTTCCAAGCTTCTCTCCTCGAGAGCGCGGCCAGTTGAACGGAGGGAAACGAGTAGCAGTCAGGAGCCCGGATAGCTCAGTCGGTAGAGCATCAGACTTTTAATCTGAGGGTCCAGGGTTCAAGTCCCTGTTCGGGCGTAGCTTATCTTCAAACCTGAACGCAACTGTTTGAGATGTGGTTCAATTTCGCTTCACTTGAACCAATTCCTCACACGCGATTGACAATGGGAGAAGTCGCCACAAGCAAAATTCTCCTACTTTCATCGGTGCTTCATGGCCGGCACAGCCAAAATGCGTCTCTGGTCTTCTTTTCCTGCTGTCGAACTGTATGGCTGTCGAACTGTATGACTGTCAAGTTGCGGCGTCTCACAGCAAGAGTGAGTTTGTTGCAAAACGGCGAAACGACACGCAGGTGCCGCTGAGATTCGAACTCAGGATCTCCTGTTTACTAGACAGGCGCTTTAACCAACTAAGCCACGGCGCCAATGAAACGCTGTCAGCAGCATTACAATTTGTAGATGAAAAACAATGCAACCGACCGTGGCCCCTGCAATCTGAAACAAAAGCAGAAACGCTGGAAAATCACAGCAGGTCTGACAGCATCTGGGCACAGAGAACAGAAGCAACGTTTCCGGACATTTCTTCAACCACAGGGTGCTGAATGAGTTGAATTCACTACCACACAATTTAATTGAAGTCAAACTTTGTTTGATTTCAAGAAGAAATTACTTTTTGCTCTTGGGGCTAAAGGGATCCAGGGGTATGGGAGGAAGGGGAATCACGATTTGATGATCAGCCATGATCAAAACGAATGGCGGAACAGTCTCGGAGGGCCGGACGACCCTTCTAGCTTCTATATTTCCATGTCGAGATGGTGCTTCCTGACGGAATGCCACCCTGACTCGAAGCGATGTCTTTGTTCTCACTCGGCAAATGCTGAGATTTTCAAGACATTTTCCATTTTACTTTTATGTCTTTACTAAAGCTAAGTGGATGCTACTCATGCCCCTATTTCTCATGCACTGACAGACATCAACAAACACGATTATCGTTGCTTTGGAGTACATGGAGGCCAGATTCGCCAGCAACTTTCTTCTTTTAACTGGCTACTTAGGTGACTGATCTGCAGTGTTAAAACTGTTAAATCTGCGAAACCATTTCAGCCTATTCCTGGGCAATGGGAACATGCTGCCGAATGAAGTTTTACTTGACAATACAATTTCCTTTTCACGGATGGCTTGCTGGAAATAGAGAACACAGTTTTGGAAATCAATTTGATTAAAGCTGCGGCAAATCATTTGTCAACGATGTACATATGAACAAAAGTCGTCGTTAATAGTTTGAAGATCTGTGCAGAGAGAACAAGAGTCAATGTTTAGATAGAACCGACACGTGCTTGATGGTCCGAACAGACTCGATGTGCCAAATGGACACTTTATCCTGCAGAATGCAGGACACTGAAATTGGTGGTCCTCAGAGAGATGGTGATTTACTTCAAACTGTACAACGTGAAATGCAGAAACAAGTACCACGGAGAATTGAACTCAGGAATATCAGCCGACTAGACAAGTGCATGAACGACCAGGACCACCGTTGACTTACTTTTGGACGCAATATAGGAACGAGAGAGGAAGCACGTAAAGTGGGGATGATTTGATAAGGACGTTGTGGTGCCAAATCGATGAAATTCTAAGCACGACTTGAATTTTGGACATTGAGAAAGTGAGGCGAAATAGTCATCTTGAATTTAACGTGGATAACATGACACTTCCCAAGCCAATTCAAAAAATGAACTCTCTTCCAAGCTTCTCTCCTCGAGAGCGCGGCCAGTTGAACGGAGGGAAACGAGTAGCAGTCAGGAGCCCGGATAGCTCAGTCGGTAGAGCATCAGACTTTTAATCTGAGGGTCCAGGGTTCCAGTCCCTGTTCGGGCGTAGCTTATCTTCAAACCTGAACGCAACTGTTTGAGATGTGGTTCAATTTCGCTTCACTTTAACCAATTCCTCACACGCGATTGACAATGGGAGAAGTCGCCACTCGCAAAATTCTCCTATTTTCATCGGTGCTTCATGGCCGGCACAGCCAAAATGCGTCTCTGGTCTTCTTTTCCTGCTGTCGAACTGTGTGACTGTCAAGTTGCGGCGTCTCACAGCAAGAGTGAGTTTGTTGCAAAACGGCGAAACGCCACGCAGGTGCCGCTGAGATTCGAACTCAGGATCTCCTGTTTACTAGACAGGCGCTTTAACCAACTAAGCCACGGCGCCAATGGAACGCTGCAACCAGCATTACAATTTGTAGATGAAAAACAACGCAACCGACCGTGGCCCCTGCAATCTGAAACAAAAGCAGAAACGCTGGAAAATCACAGCAGGTCTGACAGCATCTGGGCACAGAGAACAGAAGCAACGTTTCCGGACATTTCTTCAACCACAGGGTGCTGAATAAGTTGAATTCACTACCACACAATTTAATTGAAGTCAAACTTTGTTTGATTTCAAGAAGAAATTACTTTTTGCTCTTGGGGCTAAAGGGATCCAGGGGTATGGGAGGAAGGGGAATCACGATTTGATGATCAGCCATGATCAAAATGAATGGCGGAACAGTCTCGGAGGGCCGGACGACCCTTCTAGCTTCTATATTTCCATGTCGAGATGGTGCTTCCTGACGGAATGCCACCCTGACTCGAAGCGATGTCTTTGTTCTCACTCGGCAAATGCTGAGATTTTCAAGACATTTTCCATTTTACTTTTATGTCTTTACTAAAGCTAAGTGGATGCTACTCATGCCCCTATTTCTCATGCACTGACAGACATCAACAAACACGATTATCGTTGCTTTGGAGTACATGGAGGCCAGATTCGCCAGCAACTTTCTTCTTTTAACTGGCTACTTAGGTGACTGATCTGCAGTGTTAAAACTGTTAAATCTGCGAAACCATTTCAGCCTATTCCTGGGCAATGGGAACATGCTGCCGAATGAAGTGTTACTTGACAATCCAATTTCCTTTTCACGGATGGCTTGCTGGAAATGGAGAACACAGTTTTGGAAATCAATTTGATTAAAGCTGCGGCAAATCATTTGTCAACGATGTACATATGAACAAAAGTCGTCGTTAATAGTTTGAAGATCTGTGCAGAGAGAACAAGAGTCAATGTTTAGATAGAACCGACACGTGCTTGATGGTCCGAACAGACTCGATGTGCCAAATGGACACTTTATCCTGCAGAATGCAGAACACTGAAATTGGTGGTCCTCAGAGAGATGGTGATTTACTTCAAAATGTACAACGTGAAATGCAGAAACAAGTACCACGGAGAATTGAACTCAGGAATATCAGCCGACTAGACAAGTGCATGAACGACCAGGACCACCGTTGACTTACTTTTGGACGCAAGAGAGGAACGAGAGAGGAAGCACGGAAAGTGGGGATGATTTGATAAGGACGTTGTGGTGCCAAATCGATGAAATTCTAAGCACGACTTGAATTTTAGACATTGAGAAAGTGAGGCGAAATAGTCATCTTGAATTTAACGTAGATAACATGACACTTCCCAAGCCAATTGAAAAAATGAACTCTCTTCCAAGCTTCTCTCCTCGAGAGCGCGGCCAGTTGAACGGAGGGAAACGAGCAGTAGTCAGGAGCCCGGATAGCTCAGTCGCTAGAGCATCAGACTTTTAATCTGAGGGTGCAGGGTTCAAGTCCCTGTTCGGGCGTCGCTTATCTTCAAACCTGAACGCAACTGTTTGAGATGTGGTTCAATTTCGCTTCACTTTAACCAATTCCTCACACGCGATTGACAATGGCAGAAGTCGCCACGAGCAAAATTCTCCTGTTTTCATCGGTGCTTCATGGCCGGCACAGCCAAAATGCGTCTCTGGTCTTCTTTTCCTGCTGTCGAACTGTCTGACTGTCTGACTGTCAAGTTGCGGCGTCTCACAGCAAGAGTGAGTTTGTTGCAAAACTGCGAAACGACACGTACGCGAAGGTGCCGCGGAGATTCGAACTCAGGATCTCCTGTTTACTAGACAGGCGCTTTAACCAACTAAGCCACGGCGCCAATGAAACGCTGCAACCAGCATTACAATTTGTAGATGAAAAACAATGCAATCGACCGTGGCCCCTGCAATCTGAAACAAAAGTAGAAACGCTGGAAAATCACAGCAGGTCTGACAGCATCTGGGCACAGAGAACAGAAGCAACGTTTCGGGACATTTCTTCAACCACAGGGTGCTGAATGAGTTGAATTCACTACCACACAATTTAATTGAAGTCAAACTTTGTTTGATTTCAAGAAGAAATTCCTTTTTGCTCTTGGGGCTAAAGGGATCCAGGGGTATGGGAGGAAGGGGGATCACGATTTGATGATCAGCCATGATCAAAATGAATGGCGGAACAGTCTCGGAGGGCCGGACGACCCTTCTAGCTTCTATATTTCCATGTCGAGATGGTGCTTCCTGACGGAATGCCACCCTGACTCGAAGCGATGTCTTTGTTCTCACTCGGCAAATGCTGAGATTTTCAAGACATTTTCTATTTTACTTTTATGTCTTTACTAAAGCTAAGTGGATGCGACTCATGCCCCTATTTCTCATGCACTGACAGACATCAACAAACACGATTATCGTTGCTTTGGAGTACATGGAGGCCAGATTCGCCAGCAACTTTCTTCTTTTTACTGGGGACTTAGGAGACTGATCTGCAGTGTTAAAACTGTTAAATCTGCGAAACCATTTCAGCCTATTCCTGGGCAATGGGAACATGCTGCCGAATGAAGTGTTCATTGACAATCCAATTTCTTGTTCACGGATGACTTGCTGGAAACAGAGACCACAGTTTTGGGACTCAAATGGATTAAAGCTACGGCAAATCATTTGTCAACGATGTACATATGAACAAAAGTCGTCGTGAATAGTTTGAAGATCAGTGCAGAGAGAACAAGAGTCAATGTTTAGATAGAACCGCCACGTGCTTGATGGCCCGAACAGACTCGATGTGCCAAAGGGACACTTTCTGCTGCAGAATGCAGGACACTGAAACTGGTGGTCCTCAGAGAGATGGTGATGTACTTCAAATTGTACAACGTGAAATGCAGAAACAAGTACCACGGAGAATTGAACTCAGGAATATCAGCCTACTGGACAAGTGCATGAACGACCTGGACCACCGTTGACTTACTTTTGGACGCAATATAGGAACGAGAGAGGCAGCACGTAAAGTGGGGATGATTTGATAAGGACGTTGTGATGCCTATTCGATGAAATTCTCAGCACGACTTGAATTTTGGACATTGAGAAAGTGAGGCGAAATACTCATCTTGAATTTAACGTGGATAACATGACTCTTCCCAAGCCACTTGAAAAAATGAACTCTCTTCCAAGCTTCTCTCCTCTCGAGCGCGGACAGTTGAACGGAGGGAAACGATGGGCAGCCAGGATCCCGGATAGCTCAGTCGGTAGAGCATCAGACTTTTAATCTGAGGGTCCAGGGTTCAAGTCCCTATTCGGGCGCAGCTGATCTTCAAACCTGAACGCAACTGTTTGAGATGTTGTTCAATTTCGCTTCACTTTAACCAATTCCTCACACGCGATTGACAATTGCAGAAGTCGCCACCAGCAAAATTCTCCTATTTTCATCGGTGCTTCATGGCCGGCACAGCCAAAATGCGTCTCTGGTCTTCTTTTCCTGCTGTCGAACTGTATGACTGTCAAGTTGCGGCGTCTCACAGCAAGAGTGAGTTTGTTGCAAAACGGCGAAACGACACGCACACGAAGGTGCCGCTCAGATTCGAACTCAGGATCTCCTGTTTACTAGACAGGCGCTTTAACCAACTAAGCCACGGCGCCAATGAAACGCTGTCAGCAGCATTACAATTTGTAGATGAAAAACAATGCAACCGACCGTGGCCCCTGCAATCTGAAACAAAAGCAGAAACGCTGGAAAATCACAGCAGGTCTGACAGCATCTGGGCACAGAGAACAGAAGCAACGTTTCCGGACATTTCTTCAACCACAGGGTGCTGAATGAGTTGAATTCACTACCACACAATTTAATTGAAGTCAAACTTTGTTTGATTTCAAGAAGAAATTCCTTTTTGCTCTTGGGGCTAAAGGGATCCAGGGGTATGGGAGGAAGGGGAATCACGATTTGATGATCAGCCATGATCAAAATGAATGGCGGAACAGTCTCGGAGGGCCGGACGACCCTTCTAGCTTCTATATTTCCATGTCGAGATGGTGCTTCCTGACGGAATGCCACCCTGACTCGAAGCGATGTCTTTGTTCTCACTCGGCAAATGCTGAGATTTTCAAGACATTTTCCATTTTACTTTTATGTCTTTACTAAAGCTAAGTGGATGCTACTCATGCCCCTATTTCTCATGCACTGACAGACATCAACAAACACGATTATCGTTGCTTTGGAGAACATGGAGGCCAGATTCGCCAGCAACTTTCTTCTTTTAACTGGCTACTTAGGTGACTGACCTGCAGTGTTAAAACTGTTAAATCTGCGAAACCATTTCAGCCTATTCCTGGGCAATGGGAACATGCTGCCGAATGAAGTGTTACTTGACAATCCAATTTCCTTTTCACGGATGGCTTGCTGGAAATAGAGAACACAGTTTTGGAAATCAATTTGATTAAAGCTGCGGCAAATCATTTGTCAACGATGTACATATGAACAAAAGTCGTCGTTAATAGTTTGAAGATCTGTGCAGAGAGAACAAGAGTCAATGTTTAGATAGAACCGACACGTGCTTGATGGTCCGAACAGACTCGATGTGCCAAATGGACACTTTATCCTGCAGAATGCAGGACACTGAAATTGGTGGTCCTCAGAGAGATGGTGATTTACTTCAAACTGTACAACGTGAAATGCAGAAACAAGTACCACGGAGAATTGAACTCAGGAATATCAGCCGACTAGACAAGTGCATGAACGACCAGGACCACCGTTGACTTACTTTTGGACGCAATATAGGAACGAGAGAGGAAGCACGTAAAGTGGGGATGATTTGATAAGGACGTTGTGGTGCCAAATCGATGAAATTCTAAGCACGACTTGAATTTTGGACATTGAGAAAGTGAGGCGAAATAGTCATCTTGAATTTAACGTGGATAACATGACACTTCCCAAGCCAATTGAAAAAATGAACTCTCTTCCAAGCTTCTCTCCTCGAGAGCGCGGCCAGTTGAACGGAGGGAAACGAGTAGCAGTCAGGAGCCCGGATAGCTCAGTCGGTAGAGCATCAGACTTTTAATCTGAGGGTCCAGGGTTCAAGTCCCTGTTCGGGCGTAGCTTATCTTCAAACCTGAACGCAACTGTTTGAGATGTGGTTCAATTTCGCTTCACTTGAACCAATTCCTCACACGCGATTGACAATGGCAGAAGTCGCCACGAGCAAAATTCTCCTGTTTTCATCGGTGCTTCATGGCCGGCACAGCCAAAATGCGTCTCTGGTCTTCTTTTCCTGCTGTCGAACTGTATGGCTGTCGAACTGTATGACTGTCAAGTTGCGGCGTCTCACAGCAAGAGTGAGTTTGTTGCAAAACGGCGAAACGACACGTACGCGAAGGTGCCGCGGAGATTCGAACTCAGGATCTCCTGTTTACTAGACAGGCGCTTTAACCAACTAAGCCACGGCGCCAATGAAACGCTGCAACCAGCATTACAATTTGTAGATGAAAAACAATGCAATCGACCGTGGCCCCTGCAATCTGAAACAAAAGCAGAAACGCTGGAAAATCACAGCAGGTCTGACAGCATCTGGGCACAGAGAACAGAAGCAACGTTTCGGGACATTTCTTCAACCACAGGGTGCTGAATGAGTTGAATTCACTACCACACAATTTAATTGAAGTCAAACTTTGTTTGATTTCAAGAAGAAATTCCTTTTTGCTCTTGGGGCTAAAGGGATCCAGGGGTATGGGAGGAAGGGGGATCACGATTTGATGATCAGCCATGATCAAAATGAATGGCGGAACAGTCTCGGAGGGCCGGACGACCCTTCTAGCTTCTATATTTCCATGTCGAGATGGTGCTTCCTGACGGAATGCCACCCTGACTCGAAGCGATGTCTTTGTTCTCACTCGGCAAATGCTGAGATTTTCAAGACATTTTCTATTTTACTTTTATGTCTTTACTAAAGCTAAGTGGATGCTACTCATGCCCCTATTTCTCATGCACTGACAGACATCAACAAACACGATTATCGTTGCTTTGGAGTACATGGAGGCCAGATTCGCCAGCAACTTTCTTCTTTTTACTGGGTACTTAGGAGACTGATCTGCAGTGTTAAAACTGTTAAATCTGCGAAACCATTTCAGCCTATTCCTGGGCATTGGGAACATGCTGCCGAATGAAGTGTTCATTGACAATCCAATTTCTTGTTCACGGATGACTTGCTGGAAACAGACCACAGTTTTGGGACTCAAATGGATTAAAGCTACGGCAAATCATTTGTCAACGATGTACATATGAACAAAAGTCGTCGTGAATAGTTTGAAGATCAGTGCAGAGAGAACAAGAGTCAATGTTTAGATAGAACCGCCACGTGCTTGATGGCCCGAACAGACTCGATGTGCCAAAGGGACACTTTCTGCTGCAGAATGCAGGACACTGAAACAGGTGGTCCTCAGAGAGATGGTGATGTACTTCAAATTGTACAACGTGAAATGCAGAAACAAGTACCACGGATAATTGAACTCAGGAATATCAGCCTACTGGACAAGTGCATGAACGACCTGGACCACCGTTGACTTACTTTTGGACGCAATAAAGGAACGAGAGAGGCAGCACGTAAAGTGGGGATGATTTGATAAGGACGTTGTGATGCCTATTCGATGAAATTCTCAGCACGACTTGAATTTTGGACATTGAGAAAGTGAGGCGAAATACTCATCTTGAATTTAACGTGGATAACATGACTCTTCCCAAGCCACTTGAAAAAATGAACTCTCTTCCAAGCTTCTCTCCTCTCGAGCGCGGACAGTTGAACGGAGGGAAACGATTGGCAGTCAGGATCCCGGATAGCTCAGTCGGTAGAGCACCAGACTTTTAATCTGAGGGTCCAGGGTTCAAGTTCCTATTCGGGCGTCGCTGATCTTCAAACCTGAACGCAACTGTTTGAGATGTGGTTCAATTTCGCTTCACTTCAACCAATTCCTCACACGCGATTGACGATTGCAGAGGTAGCCACCAGCAAAATTCACCTATTTTCATCGGTGCTTAATGGCCGGCACAGCCAAAATGCGTCTCTGGTCTTCATTTCCTGCTGTCGAACTGTATGACTGTCAAGTTGCGGCGTCTCACAGCAAGAGTGAGTTTGTTGCAAAACGGCGAAACGACACGCACGTGCCGCTGAGATTCGAACTCAGGATCTCCTGTTTACAAGACAGGCGCTTTAACCAACTAAGCCACGGCGCCAATGAAACGCTGTCAGCAGCATTACAATTTGGAGATGAAAAACAATGCAACCGACCGTGGCCCCTGCAATCTGAAACAAAAGCAGAAACGCTGGAAAATCACAGCAGGTCTGACAGCATCTGGGCACAGAGAACAGAAGCAACGTTTCCGGACATTTCTTCAACCACAGGGTGCTGAATGAGTTGAATTCACTACCACACAATTTAATTGAAGTCAAACTTTGTTTGATTTCAAGAAGAAATTACTTTTTGCTCTTGGGGCTAAAGGGATCCAGGGGTATGGGAGGAAGGGGAATCACGATTTGATGATCAGCCATGATCAAAATGAATGGCGGAACAGTCTCGGAGGGCCGGACGACCCTTCTAGCTTCTATATTTCCATGTCGAGATGGTGCTTCCTGACGGAATGCCACCCTGACTCGAAGCGATGTCTTTGTTCTCACTCGGCAAATGCTGAGATTTTCAAGACATTTTCCATTTTACTTTTATGTCTTTACTAAAGCTAAGTGGATGCTACTCATGCCCCTATTTCTCATGCACTGACAGACATCAACAAACACGATTATCGTTGCTTTGGAGTACATGGAGGCCAGATTCGCCAGCAACTTTCTTCTTTTAACTGGCTACTTAGGTGACTGATCTGCAGTGTTAAAACTGTTAAATCTGCGAAACCATTTCAGCCTATTCCTGGGCAATGGGAACATGCTGCCGAATGAAGTGTTACTTGACAATCCAATTTCCTTTTCACGGATGGCTTGCTGGAAATAGAGAACACAGTTTTGGAAATCAATTTGATTAAAGCTGCGGCAAATCATTTGTCAACGATGTACATATGAACAAAAGTCGTCGTTAATAGTTTGAAGATCTGTGCAGAGAGAACAAGAGTCAATGTTTAGATAGAACCGACACGTGCTTGATGGTCCGAACAGACTCGATGTGCCAAATGGACACTTTATCGTGCAGAATGCAGGACACTGAAATTGGTGGTCCTCAGAGAGATGGTGATTTACTTCAAACTGTACAACGTGAAATGCAGAAACAAGTACCACGGAGAATTGAACTCAGGAATATCAGCCGACTAGACAAGTGCATGAACGACCAGGACCACCGTTGACTTACTTTTGGACGCAAGAGAGGAACGAGAGAGGAAGCACGTAAAGTGGGGATGATTTGATAAGGACGTTGTGGTGCCAAATCGATGAAATTCTAAGCACGACTTGAATTTTGGACATTGAGAAAGTGAGGCGAAATAGTCATCTTGAATTTAACGTGGATAACATGACACTTCCCAAGCCAATTGAAAAAATGAACTCTCTTCCAAGCTTCTCTCCTCGAGAGCGCGGCCAGTTGAACGGAGGGAAACGAGTAGCAGTCAGGAGCCCGGATAGCTCAGTCGGTAGAGCATCAGACTTTTAATCTGAGGGTCCAGGGTTCAAGTCCCTGTTCGGGCGTAGCTTATCTTCAAACCTGAACGCAACTGTTTGAGATGTGGTTCAATTTCGCTTCACTTTAACCAATTCCTCACACGCGATTGACAATGGGAGAAGTCGCCACGAGCAAAATTCTCCTATTTTCATCGGTGCTTCATGGCCGGCACAGCCAAAATGCGTCTCTGGTCTTCTTTTCCTGCTGTCGAACTGAATGACTGTCAAGTTGCGGCGTCTCACAGCAAGAGTGAGTTTGTTGCAAAACGGCGAAACGACACGTACGCGAAGGTGCCGCGGAGATCCGAACTCAGGATCTCCTGTTTACTAGACAGGCGCTTTAACCAACTAAGCCACGGCGCCAATGAAACGCTGTCAGCAGCATTACAATTTGGAGATGAAAAACAATGCAACCGACCGTGGCCCCTGCAATCTGAAACAAAAGTAGAAACGCTGGAAAATCACAGCAGGTCTGACAGCATCTGGGCACAGAGAACAGAAGCAACGTTTCCGGACATTTCTTCAACCACAGGGTGCTGAATGAGTTGAATTCACTACCACACAATTTAATTGAAGTCAAACTTTGTTTGATTTCAAGAAGAAATTCCTTTTTGCTCTTGGGGCTAAAGGGATCCAGGGGTATGGGAGGAAGGGGGATCACGATTTGATGATCAGCCATGATCAAAATGAATGGCGGAACAGTCTCGGAGGGCCGGACGACCCTTCTAGCTTCTATATTTCCATGTCGAGATGGTGCTTCCTGACGGAATGCCACCCTGACTCGAAGCGATGTCTTTGTTCTCACTCGGCAAATGCTGAGATTTTCAAGACATTTTCTATTTTACTTTTATGTCTTTACTAAAGCTAAGTGGATGCTACTCATGCCCCTATTTCTCATGCACTGACAGACATCAACAAACACGATTATCGTTGCTTTGGAGTACATGGAGGCCAGATTCGCCAGCAACTTTCTTCTTTTTACTGGGTACTTAGGAGACTGATCTGCAGTGTTAAAACTGTTAAATCTGCGAAACCATTTCAGCCTATTCCTGGGCAATGGGAACATGCTGCCGAATGAAGTGTTCATTGACAATCCAATTTCTTGTTCACGGATGACTTGCTGGAAACAGAGACCACAGTTTTGGGACTCAAATGGATTAAAGCTACGTCAAATCATTTGTCAACGATGTACATATGAACAAAAGTCGTCGTGAATAGTTTGAAGATCAGTGCAGAGAGAACAAGAGTCAATGTTTAGATAGAACCGCCACGTGCTTGATGGCCCGAACAGACTCGATGTGCCAAAGGGACACTTTCTGCTGCAGAATGCAGGACACTGAAACTGGTGGTCCTCAGAGAGATGGTGATTTACTTCAAACTGTACAACGTGAAATGCAGAAACAAGTACCACGGAGAATTGAACTCAGGAATATCAGCCTACTGGACAAGTGCATGAACGACCTGGACCACCGTTGACTTACTTTTGGACGCAATAAAGGAACGAGAGAGGAAGCACGTAAAGTGGGGATGATTTGATAAGGACGTTGTGGTGCCAAATCGATGAAATTCTAAGCACGACTTGAATTTTGGACATTGAGAAAGTGAGGCGAAATAGTCATCTTGAATTTAACGTGGATAACATGACACTTCCCAAGCCAATTGAAAAAATGAACTCTCTTCCAAGCTTCTCTCCTCTCGAGCGCGGACAGTTGAACGGAGGGAAACGAGTAGCAGTCAGGAGCCCGGATAGCTCAGTCGGTAGAGCATCAGACTTTTAATCTGAGGGTCCAGGGTTCAAGTCCCTGTTCGGGCGTAGCTTATCTTCAAACCTGAACGCAACTGTTTGAGATGTGGTTCAATTTCGCTTCACTTTAACCAATTCCTCACACGCGATTGACAATGGGAGAAGTCGCCACTAGCAAAATTCTCCTATTTTCATCGGTGCTTCATGGCCGGCACAGCCAAAATGCGTCTCTGGTCTTCTTTTCCTGCTGTCGAACTGTATGACTGTCAAGTTGCGGCGTCTCACAGCAAGAGTGAGTTTGTTGCAAAACGGCGAAACGACACGTACACGAAGGTGCCGCGGGGATTCGAACTCAGGATCTCCTGTTTACTAGACAGGCGCTTTAACCAACTAAGCCACGGCGCCAATGGAACGCTGCAACCAGCATTACAATTTGTAGATGAAAAACAATGCAACCGACCGTGGCCCCTGCAATCTGAAACAAAAGCAGAAACGCTGGAAAATCACAGCAGGTCTGACAGCATCTGGGCACAGAGAACAGAAGCAACGTTTCGGGACATTTCTTCAACAACAGGGTGCTGAATGAGTTGAATTCACTACCACACAATTTAATTGAAGTCAAACTTTGTTTGATTTCAAGAAGAAATTACTTTTTGCTCTTGGGGCTAAAGGGATCCAGGGGTATGGGAGGAAGGGGGATCACGATTTGATGATCAGCCATGATCAAAATGAATGGCGGAACAGTCTCGGAGGGCCGGACGACCCTTCTAGCTTCTATATTTCCATGTCGAGATGGTGCTTCCTGACGGAATGCCACCCTGACTCGAAGCGATGTCTTTGTTCTCACTCGGCAAATGCTGAGATTTTCAAGACATTTTCTATTTTACTTTTATGTCTTTACTAAAGCTAAGTGGATGCTACTCATGCCCCTATTTCTCATGCACTGACAGACAGCAACAAACACGATTATCGTTGCTTTGGAGTACATGGAGGCCAGATTCGCCAGCAACTTTCTTCTTTTTACTGGGTACTTAGGAGACTGATCTGCAGTGTTAAAACTGTTAAATCTGCGAAACCATTTCAGCCTATTCCTGGGCAATGGGAACATGCTGCCGAATGAAGTGTTCATTGACAATCCAATTTCTTGTTCACGGATGACTTGCTGGAAACAGAGACCACAGTTTTGGGACTCAAATGGATTAAAGCTACGGCAAATCATTTGTCAACGATGTACATATGAACAAAAGTCGTCGTGAATAGTTTGAAGATCAGTGCAGAGAGAACAAGAGTCAATGTTTAGATAGAACCGCCACGTGCTTGATGGCCCGAACAGACTCGATGTGCCAAAGGGACACTTTCTGCTGCAGAATGCAGGACACTGAAACTGGTGGTCCTCAGAGAGATGGTGATGTACTTCAAATTGTACAACGTGAAATGCAGAAACAAGTACCACGGAGAATTGAACTCAGGAATATCAGCCTTCTGGACAAGTGCATGAACGACCTGGACCACCGTTGACTTACTTTTGGACGCAATAAAGGAACGAGAGAGGCAGCACGTAAAGTGGGGCTGATTTGATAAGGACGTTGTGATGCCTATTCGATGAAATTCTCAGCACGACTTGAATTTTGGACATTGAGAAAGTGAGGCGAAATACTCACCTTGAATTTAACGTGGATAACATGACTCTTCCCAAGCCACTTGAAAAAATGAACTCTCTTCCAAGCTTCTCTCCTCTCGAGCGCGGACAGTTGAACGGAGGGAAACGATTGGCCGTCAGGATCCCGGATAGCTCAGTCGGTAGAGCATCAGACTTTTAATCTGAGGGTCCAGGGTTCAAGTCCCTATTCGGGCGTAGCTGATCTTCAAACCTGAACGCAACTATTTGAGATGTCGTTCAATTTCGCTTCACTTTCACCAATTTCTCACACGCGATTGACGATTGCAGAGGGAGCCACCAGCAAAATTCACCTATTTTCATCGGTGCTTAATGGCCGGCACAGCCAAAATGCGTCTCTGGTCTTCTTTTCCTGCTGTCGAACTGTATGACTGTCAAGTTGCGGCGTCTCACAGCAAGAGTGAGTTTGTTGCAAAACGGCGAAACGACACGTACACGAAGGTGCCGCTGAGATTCGAACTCAGGATCTCCTGTTTACTAGACAGGCGCTTTAACCAACTAAGCCACGGCGCCAATGAAACGCTGTCAGCAGCATTACAATTTGTAGATGAAAAACAATGCAACCGACCGTGGCCCCTGCAATCTGAAACAAAAGTAGAAACGCTGGAAAATCACAGCAGGTCTGACAGCATCTGGGCACAGAGAACAGAAGCAACGTTTCCGGACATTTCTTCAACCACAGGGTGCTGAATGAGTTGAATTCACTACCACACAATTTAATTGAAGTCAAACTTTGTTTGATTTCAAGAAGAAATTCCTTTTTGCTCTTGGGGCTAAAGGGATCCAGGGGTATGGGAGGAAGGGGAATCACGATTTGATGATCAGCCATGATCAAAATGAATGGCGGAACAGTCTCGGAGGGCCGGACGACCCTTCTAGCTTCTATATTTCCATGTCGAGATGGTGCTTCCTGACGGAATGCCACCCTGACTCGAAGCGATGTCTTTGTTCTCACTCGGCAAATGCTGAGATTTTCAAGACATTTTCCATTTTACTTTTATGTCTTTACTAAAGCTAAGTGGATGCTACTCATGCCCCTATTTCTCATGCACTGACAGACAGCAACAAACACGATTATCGTTGCTTTGGAGTACATGGAGGCCAGATTCGCCAGCAACTTTCTTCTTTTAACTGGCTACTTAGGTGACTGATCTGCAGTGTTAAAACTGTTAAATCTGCGAAACCATTTCAGCCTATTCCTGGGCAATGGGAACATGCTGCCGAATGAAGTGTTCATTGACAATCCAATTTCTTGTTCACGGATGACTTGATGGAAACAGAGACCACAGTTTTGGGACTCAAATGGATTAAAGCTACGGCAAATCATTTGTCAACGATGTACATATGAACAAAAGTCGTCGTGAATAGTTTGAAGATCAGTGCAGAGAGAACAAGAGTCAATGTTTAGATAGAACCGCCACGTGCTTGATGGCCCGAACAGACTCGATGTGCCAAAGGGACACTTTCTGCTGCAGAATGCAGGACACTGAAACTGGTGGTCCTCAGAGAGATGGTGATGTACTTCAAATTGTACAACGTGAAATGCAGAAACAAGTACCACGGAGAATTGAACTCAGGAATATCAGCCTACTGGACAAGTGCATGAACGACCTGGACCACCGTTGACTTACTTTTGGACGCAATATGGGAACGAGAGAGGCAGCACGGAATGTGGGGATGATTTGATAATGACGTTGTGATGCCAAATCGATGAAATTCTAAGCACGACTTGAATTTTGGACATTGAGAAAGTGAGGCGAAATAGTCATCTTGAATTTAACGTGGATAACATGACACTTGCCAAGCCAATTGGAAAAATGAACTCTCTTCCAAGCTTCTCTCCTCTCGAGCGCGGACAGTTGAACGGAGGGAAACGAATGGTAGCCAGGAGCCCGGATAGCTCAGTCGGTAGAGCATCAGACTTTTAATCTGAGGGTCCAGGGTTCATGTCTCTGTTCGGGCGTAGCTTATATTCAAACCTGAACGCAACTCTCTGAGATGTCGTTCAATTTCGCTTCACTTTAACCAATTTCTCACACGCGATTGACGATTGCAGAGGTCGCCACCAGCAAAATTCACCTATTTTCATCGGTGCTTCATGGCCGGCACAGCCAAAATGCGTCTCTGGTCTTCTTTTCCTGCTGTCGAACAGTATGACTGTCAAGTTGCGGCGTCTCACAGCAAGAGTGAGTTTGTTGTAAAACGGCGAAACGCCACGTACACGAAGGTGCCGCTGAGATCCGAACTCAGGATCTCCTTTTTACTAGACAGGCGCTTTAACCAACTCAGCCACGGCACCAATGGAACGCTGCAAGCAGCATTACAATTTGTAGATGAAAAACAATGCAACCGACCGTGGCCCCTGCAATCTGAAACAAAAGCAGAAACGCTGGAAAATCACAGCTGGTCTGACAGCATCTGGGGACAGAGAACAGAAGCAACGTTTCCGGACATTTCTTCAACCACAGGGTGCTGAATGAGTTGAATTCACTACCACACAATTTAATTGAAGTCAAACTTTGTTTGATTTCAAGAAGAAATTACTTTTTACTTTTGGGGCTAAAGGGATCCAGGGGCTAGGAGGAAGGAGAATCACGATTTGATGATCAGCCATGATCAAAATGAATGGCGGAACAGTCTCGGAGGGCCGGACGACCCTTCTAGCTTCTATATTTCCATGTCGAGATGGTGCTTCCTGACGGAATGCCACCCTGACTCGAAGCGATGTCTTTGTTCTCACTCGGCAAATGCTGAGATTTTCAGGACATTTTCTATTTTACTTTTATGTCTTTACTAAAGCTAAGTGGATGCTACTCATGCCCCTATTTCTCATGCACTGACAGACATCAACAAACACGATTATCGTTGCTTTGGAGTACATGGAGGCCAGATTCGCCAGCAACTTTCTTCTTTGAACTGGGTACTTAGGAGACTGATCTGCAGTGTTAAAACTGTTAAATCTGCGAAACCATTTCAGCCTATTCCTGGGCAATGGGAACATGCTGCCGAATGAACTGTTCATTGACAATCCAATTTCTTGTTCACGGATGACTTGCTGGAAACAGAGAACACAGTTCTGGAAATCAATTTGATTAAAGCTGCGGCAAATCATTTGTCAACGATGTACATATGAACAAAAGTCGTCGTGAATAGTTTGAAGATCAGTGCAGAGAGAACAAGAGTCAATGTTTAGATAGAACCGCCACGTGCTTGATGGCCCGAACAGACTCGATGTGCCAAAGGGACACTTTCTGCTGCAGAATGCAGGACACTGAAACTGGTGGTCCTCAGAGAGATGGTGATGTACTTCAAATTGTACAACGTGAAATGCAGAAACAAGTACCACGGAGAATTGAACTCAGGAATATCAGCCTACTGGACAAGTGCATGAACGACCTGGACCACCGTTGACTTACTTTTGGACGCAATATCGGAACGAGAGAGGCAGCACGTAAAGTGGGGATGATTTGATAAGGACGTTGTGATGCCTATTCGATGAAATTCTCAGCACGACTTGAATTTTGGACATTGAGAAAGTGAGGCGAAATACTCATCTTGAATTTAACGTGGATAACATGACTCTTCCCAAGCCACTTGAAAAAATGAACTCTCTTCCAAGCTTCTCTCCTCTCGAGCGCGGACAGTTGAACGGAGGGAAACGATTGGCCGTCAGGATCCCGGATAGCTCAGTCGGTAGAGCATCAGACTTTTAATCTGAGGGTCCAGGGTTCAAGTCCCTATTCGGGCGTAGCTGATCTTCAAACCTGAACGCAACTATTTGAGATGTCGTTCAATTTCGCTTCACTTTCACCAATTTCTCACACGCGATTGACGATTGCAGAGGGAGCCACCAGCAAAATTCACCTATTTTCATCGGTGCTTCATGGCCGGCACAGCCAAAATGCGTCTCTGGTCTTCTTTTCCTGCTGTCGAACTGTATGACTGTCAAGTTGCGGCGTCTCACAGCAAGAGTGAGTTTGTTGCAAAACGGCGAAACGACACGTACACGAAGGTGCCGCTGAGATTCGAACTCAGGATCTCCTGTTTACTAGACAGGCGCTTTAACCAACTAAGCCACGGCGCCAATGAAACGCTGTCAGCAGCATTACAATTTGTAGATGAAAAACAATGCAACCGACCGTGGCCCCTGCAATCTGAAACAAAAGTAGAAACGCTGGAAAATCACAGCAGGTCTGACAGCATCTGGGCACAGAGAACAGAAGCAACGTTTCCGGACATTTCTTCAACCACAGGGTGCTGAATGAGTTGAATTCACTACCACACAATTTAATTGAAGTCAAACTTTGTTTGATTTCAAGAAGAAATTCCTTTTTGCTCTTGGGGCTAAAGGGATCCAGGGGTATGGGAGGAAGGGGAATCACGATTTGATGATCAGCCATGATCAAAATGAATGGCGGAACAGTCTCGGAGGGCCGGACGACCCTTCTAGCTTCTATATTTCCATGTCGAGATGGTGCTTCCTGACGGAATGCCACCCTGACTCGAAGCGATGTCTTTGTTCTCACTCGGCAAATGCTGAGATTTTCAAGACATTTTCCATTTTACTTTTATGTCTTTACTAAAGCTAAGTGGATGCTACTCATGCCCCTATTTCTCATGCACTGACAGACAGCAACAAACACGATTATCGTTGCTTTGGAGTACATGGAGGCCAGATTCGCCAGCAACTTTCTTCTTTTAACTGGCTACTTAGGTGACTGATCTGCAGTGTTAAAACTGTTAAATCTGCGAAACCATTTCAGCCTATTCCTGGGCAATGGGAACATGCTGCCGAATGAAGTGTTCATTGACAATCCAATTTCTTGTTCACGGATGACTTGATGGAAACAGAGACCACAGTTTTGGGACTCAAATGGATTAAAGCTACGGCAAATCATTTGTCAACGATGTACATATGAACAAAAGTCGTCGTGAATAGTTTGAAGATCAGTGCAGAGAGAACAAGAGTCAATGTTTAGATAGAACCGCCACGTGCTTGATGGCCCGAACAGACTCGATGTGCCAAAGGGACACTTTCTGCTGCAGAATGCAGGACACTGAAACTGGTGGTCCTCAGAGAGATGGTGATGTACTTCAAATTGTACAACGTGAAATGCAGAAACAAGTACCACGGAGAATTGAACTCAGGAATATCAGCCTACTGGACAAGTGCATGAACGACCTGGACCACCGTTGACTTACTTTTGGACGCAATATCGGAACGAGAGAGGCAGCACGTAAAGTGGGGATGATTTGATAAGGACGTTGTGATGCCTATTCGATGAAATTCTCAGCACGACTTGAATTTTGGACATTGAGAAAGTGAGGCGAAATACTCATCTTGAATTTAACGTGGATAACATGACTCTTCCCAAGCCACTTGAAAAAATGAACTCTCTTCCAAGCTTCTCTCCTCTCGAGCGCGGACAGTTGAACGGAGGGAAACGATTGGCCGTCAGGATCCCGGAGAGCTCAGTCGGTAGAGCATCAGACTTTTAATCTGAGGGTCCAGGGTTCAAGTCCCTGTTCGGGCGTAGCTTATCTTCAAACCTGAACGCAACTGTTTGAGATGTGGTTCAATTTCGCTTCACTTTAACCAATTCCTCACACGCGATTGACAATTGCAGAAGTCGCCACTCGCAAAATTCTCCTATTTTCATCGGTGCTTCATGGCCGGCACAGCCAAAATGCGTCTCTGGTCTTCTTTTCCTGCTGTCGAACTGTATGACTGTCAAGTTGCGGCGTCTCACAGCAAGAGTGAGTTTGTTGCAAAACGGCGAAACGACACGTACACGAAGGTGCCGCTGAGATTCGAACTCAGGATCTCCTGTTTACTAGACAGGCGCTTTAACCAACTAAGCCACGGCGCCAATGAAACGCTGCAAGCAGCATTACAATTTGTAGATGAAAAAAAACGCAACCGACCGTGGCCCCTGCAATCTGAAACAAAAGTGGAAACGCTGGAAAATCACAGCAGGTCTGACAGCATCTGGGCACAGAGAACAGAAGCAACGTTTCCGGACATTTCTTCAACCACAGGGTGCTGAATGAGTTGAATTCACTACCACACAATTTAATTGAAGTCAAACTTTGTTTGATTTCAAGAAGAAATTCCTTTTTGCTCTTGGGGCTAAAGGGATCCAGGGGTATGGGAGGAAGGGGAATCACGATTTGATGATCAGCCATGATCAAAATGAATGGCGGAACAGTCTCGGAGGGCCGGACGACCCTTCTAGCTTCTATATTTCCATGTCGAGATGGTGCTTCCTGACGGAATGCCACCCTGACTCGAAGCGATGTCTTTGTTCTCACTCGGCAAATGCTGAGATTTTCAAGACATTTTCCATTTTACTTTTATGTCTTTACTAAAGCTAAGTGGATGCTACTCATGCCCCTATTTCTCATGCACTGACAGACATCAACAAACACGATTATCGTTGCTTTGGAGTACATGGAGGCCAGATTCGCCAGCAACTTTCTTCTTTTAACTGGCTACTTAGGTGACTGATCTGCAGTGTTAAAACTGTTAAATCTGCGAAACCATTTCAGCCTATTCCTGGGCAATGGGAACATGCTGCCGAATGAAGTTTTACTTGACAATCCAATTTCCTTTTCACGGATGGCTTGCTGGAAATAGAGAACACAGTTTTGGAAATCAATTTCATTAAAGCTGCGGCAAATCATTTGTCAACGATGTACATATGAACAAAAGTCGTCGTTAATAGTTTGAAGATCTGTGCAGAGAGAACAAGAGTCAATGTTTAGATAGAACCGACACGTGCTTGATGGTCCGAACAGACTCGATGTGCCAAATGGACACTTTATCCTGCAGAATGCAGGACACTGAAATTGGTGGTCCTCAGAGAGATGGTGATGTACTTCAAATTGTACAACGTGAAATGCAGAAACAAGTACCACGGAGAATTGAACTCAGGAATATCAGCCTACTGGACAAGTGCATGAACGACCTGGACCACCGTTGACTTACTTTTGGACGCAATATGGGAACGAGAGAGGCAGCACGGAATGTGGGGATGATTTGATAAGGACGTTGTGATGCCAAATCGATGAAATTCTAAGCACGACTTGAATTTTGGACATTGAGAAAGTGAGGCGAAATAGTCATCTTGAATTTAACGTGGATAACATGACACTTCCCAAGCCAATTGGAAAAATGAACTCTCTTCCAAGCTTCTCTCCTCTCGAGCGCGGACAGTTGAACGGAGGGAAACGAATGGTAGCCAGGAGCCCGGATAGCTCAGTCGGTAGAGCATCAGACTTTTAATCTGAGGGTCCAGGGTTCATGTCTCTGTTCGGGCGTAGCTTATATTCAAACCTGAACGCAACTCTCTGAGATGTCGTTCAATTTCGCTCCACTTTAACCAATTTCTCACACGCGATTGACGATTGCAGAGGTCGCCACCAGCAAAATTCACCTATTTTCATCGGTGCTTCATGGCCGGCACAGCCAAAATGCGTCTCTGGTCTTCTGTTCCTGCTGTCGAACAGTATGACTGTCAAGTTGCGGCGTCTCACAGCAAGAGTGAGTTTGTTGTAAAACGGCGAAACGCCACGTACACGAAGGTGCCGCTGAGATCCGAACTCAGGATCTCCTTTTTACTAGACAGGCGCTTTAACCAACTCAGCCACGGCACCAATGGAACGCTGCAAGCAGCATTACAATTTGTAGATGAAAAACAATGCAACCGACCGTGGCCCCTGCAATCTGAAACAAAAGCAGAAACGCTGGAAAATCACAGCTGGTCTGACAGCATCTGGGGACAGAGAACAGAAGCAACGTTTCCGGACATTTCTTCAACCACAGGGTGCTGAATGAGTTGAATTCACTACCACACAATTTAATTGAAGTCAAACTTTGTTTGATTTCAAGAAGAAATTACTTTTTGCTTTTGGGGCTAAAGGGATCCAGGGGCTAGGAGGAAGGAGAATCACGATTTGATGATCAGCCATGATCAAAATGAATGGCGGAACAGTCTCGGAGGGCCGGACGACCCTTCTAGCTTCTATATTTCCATGTCGAGATGGTGCTTCCTGACGGAATGCCACCCTGACTCGAAGCGATGTCTTTGTTCTCACTCGGCAAATGCTGAGATTTTCAGGACATTTTCTATTTTACTTTTATGTCTTTACTAAAGCTAAGTGGATGCTACTCATGCCCCTATTTCTCATGCACTGACAGACATCAACAAACACGATTATCGTTGCTTTGGAGTACATGGAGGCCAGATTCGCCAGCAACTTTCTTCTTTTAACTGGCTACTTAGGTGACTGATCTGCAGTGTTAAAACTGTTAAATCTGCGAAACCATTTCAGCCTATTCCTGGGCAATGGGAACATGCTGCCGAATGAAGTGTTCATTGACAATCCAATTTCTTGTTCACGGATGACTTGATGGAAACAGAGACCACAGTTTTGGGACTCAAATGGATTAAAGCTACGGCAAATCATTTGTCAACGATGTACATATGAACAAAAGTCGTCGTGAATAGTTTGAAGATCAGTGCAGAGAGAACAAGAGTCAATGTTTAGATAGAACCGCCACGTGCTTGATGGCCCGAACGGACTCGATGTGCCAAAGGGACACTTTCTGCTGCAGAATGCAGGACACTGAAACTGGTGGTCCTCAGAGAGATGGTGATGTACTTCAAATTGTACAACGTGAAATGCAGAAACAAGTACCACGGAGAATTGAACTCAGGAATATCAGCCTACTGGACAAGTGCATGAACGACCTGGACCACCGTTGACTTACTTTTGGACGCAATATCGGAACGAGAGAGGCAGCACGTAAAGTGGGGATGATTTGATAAGGACGTTGTGATGCCTATTCGATGAAATTCTCAGCACGACTTGAATTTTGGACATTGAGAAAGTGAGGCGAAATACTCATCTTGAATTTAACGTGGATAACATGACTCTTCCCAAGCCACTTGAAAAAATGAACTCTCTTCCAAGCTTCTCTCCTCTCGAGCGCGGACAGTTGAACGGAGGGAAACGATTGGCCGTCAGGATCCCGGATAGCTCAGTCGGTAGAGCATCAGACTTTTAATCTGAGGGTCCAGGGTTCAAGTCCCTGTTCGGGCGTAGCTTATCTTCAAACCTGAACGCAACTGTTTGAGATGTGGTTCAATTTCGCTTCACTTTAACCAATTCCTCACACGCGATTGACAATTGCAGAAGTCGCCACTCGCAAAATTCTCCTATTTTCATCGGTGCTTCATGGCCGGCACAGCCAAAATGCGTCTCTGGTCTTCTTTTCCTGCTGTCGAACTGTATGACTGTCAAGTTGCGGCGTCTCACAGCAAGAGTGAGTTTGTTGCAAAACGGCGAAACGACACGTACACGAAGGTGCCGCTGAGATTCGAACTCAGGATCTCCTGTTTACTAGACAGGCGCTTTAACCAACTAAGCCACGGCGCCAATGAAACGCTGCAAGCAGCATTACAATTTGTAGATGAAAAAAAACGCAACCGACCGTGGCCCCTGCAATCTGAAACAAAAGTGGAAACGCTGGAAAATCACAGCAGGTCTGACAGCATCTGGGCACAGAGAACAGAAGCAACGTTTCCGGACATTTCTTCAACCACAGGGTGCTGAATGAGTTGAATTCACTACCACACAATTTAATTGAAGTCAAACTTTGTTTGATTTCAAGAAGAAATTCCTTTTTGCTCTTGGGGCTAAAGGGATCCAGGGGTATGGGAGGAAGGGGAATCACGATTTGATGATCAGCCATGATCAAAATGAATGGCGGAACAGTCTCGGAGGGCCGGACGACCCTTCTAGCTTCTATATTTCCATGTCGAGATGGTGCTTCCTGACGGAATGCCACCCTGACTCGAAGCGATGTCTTTGTTCTCACTCGGCAAATGCTGAGATTTTCAAGACATTTTCCATTTTACTTTTATGTCTTTACTAAAGCTAAGTGGATGCTACTCATGCCCCTATTTCTCATGCACTGACAGACATCAACAAACACGATTATCGTTGCTTTGGAGTACATGGAGGCCAGATTCGCCAGCAACTTTCTTCTTTTAACTGGCTACTTAGGTGACTGATCTGCAGTGTTAAAACTGTTAAATCTGCGAAACCATTTCAGCCTATTCCTGGGCAATGGGAACATGCTGCCGAATGAAGTGTTACTTGACAATCCAATTTCCTTTTCACGGATGGCTTGCTGGAAATAGAGAACACAGTTTTGGAAATCAATTTCATTAAAGCTGCGGCAAATCATTTGTCAACGATGTACATATGAACAAAAGTCGTCGTTAATAGTTTGAAGATCTGTGCAGAGAGAACAAGAGTCAATGTTTAGATAGAACCGACACGTGCTTGATGGTCCGAACAGACTCGATGTGCCAAATGGACACTTTATCCTGCAGAATGCAGGACACTGAAATTGGTGGTCCTCAGAGAGATGGTGATTTACTTCAAACTGAACAACGTGAAATGCAGAAACAAGTACCACGGAGAATTGAACTCAGGAATATCAGCCTACTGGACAAGTGCATGAACGACCTGGACCACCGTTGACTTACTTTTGGACGCAATATCGGAACGAGAGAGGCAGCACGTAAAGTGGGGATGATTTGATAAGGACGTTGTGATGCCTATTCGATGAAATTCTCAGCACGACTTGAATTTTGGACATTGAGAAAGTGAGGCGAAATACTCATCTTGAATTTAACGTGGATAACATGACTCTTCCCAAGCCACTTGAAAAAATGAACTCTCTTCCAAGCTTCTCTCCTCTCGAGCGCGGACAGTTGAACGGAGGGAAACGATTGGCCGTCAGGATCCCGGATAGCTCAGTCGGTAGAGCATCAGACTTTTAATCTGAGGGTCCAGGGTTCAAGTCCCTGTTCGGGCGTAGCTTATCTTCAAACCTGAACGCAACTGTTTGAGATGTGGTTCAATTTCGCTTCACTTTAACCAATTCCTCACACGCGATTGACAATTGCAGAAGTCGCCACTCGCAAAATTCTCCTATTTTCATCGGTGCTTCATGGCCGGCACAGCCAAAATGCGTCTCTGGTCTTCTTTTCCTGCTGTCGAACTGTATGACTGTCAAGTTGCGGCGTCTCACAGCAAGAGTGAGTTTGTTGCAAAACGGCGAAACGACACGTACACGAAGGTGCCGCTGAGATTCGAACTCAGGATCTCCTGTTTACTAGACAGGCGCTTTAACCAACTAAGCCACGGCGCCAATGAAACGCTGCAAGCAGCATTACAATTTGTAGATGAAAAAAAACGCAACCGACCGTGGCCCCTGCAATCTGAAACAAAAGTGGAAACGCTGGAAAATCACAGCAGGTCTGACAGCATCTGGGCACAGAGAACAGAAGCAACGTTTCCGGACATTTCTTCAACCACAGGGTGCTGAATGAGTTGAATTCACTACCACACAATTTAATTGAAGTCAAACTTTGTTTGATTTCAAGAAGAAATTCCTTTTTGCTCTTGGGGCTAAAGGGATCCAGGGGTATGGGAGGAAGGGGAATCACGATTTGATGATCAGCCATGATCAAAATGAATGGCGGAACAGTCTCGGAGGGCCGGACGACCCTTCTAGCTTCTATATTTCCATGTCGAGATGGTGCTTCCTGACGGAATGCCACCCTGACTCGAAGCGATGTCTTTGTTCTCACTCGGCAAATGCTGAGATTTTCAAGACATTTTCCATTTTACTTTTATGTCTTTACTAAAGCTAAGTGGATGCTACTCATGCCCCTATTTCTCATGCACTGACAGACATCAACAAACACGATTATCGTTGCTTTGGAGTACATGGAGGCCAGATTCGCCAGCAACTTTCTTCTTTTAACTGGCTACTTAGGTGACTGATCTGCAGTGTTAAAACTGTTAAATCTGCGAAACCATTTCAGCCTATTCCTGGGCAATGGGAACATGCTGCCGAATGAAGTGTTACTTGACAATCCAATTTCCTTTTCACGGATGGCTTGCTGGAAATAGAGAACACAGTTTTGGAAATCAATTTCATTAAAGCTGCGGCAAATCATTTGTCAACGATGTACATATGAACAAAAGTCGTCGTTAATAGTTTGAAGATCTGTGCAGAGAGAACAAGAGTCAATGTTTAGATAGAACCGACACGTGCTTGATGGTCCGAACAGACTCGATGTGCCAAATGGACACTTTATCCTGCAGAATGCAGGACACTGAAATTGGTGGTCCTCAGAGAGATGGTGATTTACTTCAAACTGAACAACGTGAAATGCAGAAACAAGTACCACGGAGAATTGAACTCAGGAATATCAGCCTACTGGACAAGTGCATGAACGACCTGGACCACCGTTGACTTACTTTTGGACGCAATATAGGAACGAGAGAGGCAGCACGTAAAGTGGGGATGATTTGATAAGGACGTTGTGATGCCAAATCGATGAAATTCTAAGCACGACTTGAATTTTGGACATTGAGAAAGTGAGGCGAAATACTCATCTTGAATTTAACGTGGATAACATGACTCTTCCCAAGCCACTTGAAAAAATGAACTCTCTTCCAAGCTTCTCTCCTCTCGAGCGCGGACAGTTGAACGGAGGGAAACGATTAGCCGTCAGCAGCCCGGATAGCTCAGTCGGTAGAGCATCAGGCTTTTAATCTGAGGGTCCAGGGTTCAAGTCCCTGTTCGGGCGTAGCTGTTCTTCAAACCTGAACGCAACTATTTGAGATGTCGTTCAATTTCGCTTCACTTTAACCAATTTCTCACACGCGATTGACGATTGCAGAGGTCGCCGCCAGCAAAATTCACCTAATTTCATCGGTGCTTCATGGCCGGCACAGCCAAAATGCGTCCCTGGTCTTCTTTTCCTGCTGTCGAACTGTCTGACTGTCAAGTTGCGGCGTCTCACAGCAAGAGTGAGTTTGTTGCAAAACGGCGAAACGCCACGTACACGAAGGTGCCGCTGAGATTCGAACTCAGGATCTCCTGTTTACTAGACAGGCGCTTTAACCAACTAAGCCACGGCGCCAATGGAACGCTGCAAGCAGCATTACAATTTGTAGATGAAAAACAATGCAACCGACCGTGGCCCCTGCAATCTGAAACAAAAGCAGAAACGCTGGAAAATCACAGCAGGTCTGACAGCATCTGGGCACAGAGAACAGAAGCAACGTTTCAGGACATTTCTTCACTCACAGGGTGCTGAATGAGTTGAATTCACTACCACACAATTTAATTGAAGTCAAACTTTGTTTGATTTCAAGAAGAAATTACTTTTCGCTCTTGAGGCGAAAGGGATGCAGGGGTATGGGAGGAAGGGGAATCACGATTTGATGATCAGCCATGATCAAAATGAATGGCGGAACAGTCTCGGAGGGCCGGACGACCCTTCTAGCTTCTATATTTCCATGTCGAGATGGTGCTTCCTGACGGAATGTCAACCCGACTCGAAACGGTGTCTTTGTTCTCTCTCGGCAAATGCTGAGATTTTCCAGCATTTTCTGTTTTACTTTTATGTCTTTACTAACCTAAGTGGATGCTACTCATGTCCCTATTTCTCATGTACTGACAGACATGAACAAACACGATTATCGTTGCTTGGGAGTACATGGAGGCCCGATTCGCCAGCAACTTTCTTCTTTTAACTGGGTACTTAGGAGACTGATCTGCAGTGTTGAATCTGTTAAATCTGCGAAACCATTTCAGCCTATTCCTGAGCAATGGGAACATGCTGCCGAATGAAGTGTTCATTGACAATCCAATTTCTTTTTCAGGGATGGCTTGCTGGAAACAGTGAAGACAGTTTTGAAAATCAAATGGATTAAAGCTGCAGCAAATCATTTGTCAACGATGTACATATGAACAAAAGTCGTCGTTAATAGTTTGAAGATCTGTTCAGAGAGATAAAGAGTCAATGTTTAGATAGAATCGACACGTGCTTGATGGCCGGAACAGACTCGATTTGCCAAAGGGACACTTTATGCTGCAGAATGCAGGACACTGAAACTGGTGGTCCTCAGAGAGATGGTGATTCAATTCAAACTGTACAACGTGAAATGCATAAACAAGTACCACGGAGATTTTAACTCAGGAATATCAGCCTACTAGACAGGTGCATGAACGAACTGAACCACGGATGACTTATTGTTTGACGCATTATAAGAACGAGAGAGGAAGCATCGAAAGTGGATGATTTCATGAGACCCTGATTCCAAATCGATGAAATGCTCGATTTGACATTTGGACATTTCGAAAGTTACACCAAATAATGATCTTGACTTCAAAGTGGATAACAGGACACTTCCCCACCCACATTCATAAAATGAACTCTCCTTCACTCTGATCTGCTCTAACTCACAGTGAGAGCGCGGCTAGTTCGACGGAGGAAAATGACCAGCTTGCCAATAGCCCGATAGCTCAGTTGGTCGAGTATCTGACGTTTCACCTGAGGGTCTAGAGTTCCTGTTTGGGTGCTGCTTTTCTTCCACCCACCGCAATTGTTTGAGATGTGCTTCAAAATATATTAACAGATGTCCTTTAACAAATTCCACACACGCGATTGACAATTCCAGGAGTCGCAGCTGCAAAATTCATTCATTTTAATAGGTGCTTCATGGCCGGCGCAGACCAAATGTGCCTCTGGGCTTCCTTACCTGCTATCGAACTGTATGACAGTGAAGTTGCGGGTTCTCAGAGCAAGAATGATTTAGTTTCAAAATTGCGAAATTCAACGTACATAAAGGCATCTCTGAGATTGGAATTCAGGATCTCCTGTTTACTAAGCAGGCACTTGAGCCAACTAAGCCATGGCACCAACGCACACTCACGTACTTACCCTCAGAATCTCACCTGCACAAACAATCGTACGCGCTCACACTCTCTCTCATATTCATATGGACCCTTACTCGCACACACAGACAAACACACTCCCTCCCGCACACATTCACACATCTTTTTTCGCAATCATGCGCACTCACACAATGATCATCAGAATCACACTTGCAAAAACACACAGTCACGCAATGACAAACATATCCTCACAATCTCACACACTGTTGCAAGCACTGTCACACTCACAGGCACTCAGTCATACAGTCTTCTGCACATACACTGACAGACTGCTGCATATATTCAAACCCAGTCACACACAGTTTCTGACATACATGCTCCCACACATTCTCTCACTCTCCGGCACTCACTTACCCACACGCACAGCCACATTCTCTGTCACGCTCTCATTCTCTCAAACTTTCACACACACGCTCTCTCACACACACAGATATACACATATATTCTCTCTCATTCAGAAAGTCTGTCACTCTCATTCACACACACTCTCCCTCACACAGACCCTCACTCGCGCAGATTCACATATACACGCACTCTGTGTCCCTCTCACACGCAAACATTCTCACACGTGCATACATTCCCATACTTTCACACATCCTTTTTCACATGCATGCACACTCACAGAATCATTCACTCAGGATCACAACGGCACAAGCACATACTCATCCTCACAATCTCACACTTATACTGATGCAAGCAGTATCACACTGGCAAACACGTACATGCACACACACTTCTTTATGCACACCATGTTTCACTCACACAGTCTCTATCACTCTCATTCGCACTCACACTCAAACGGACCTTCACGTGCACGCACATTCACACACAAACAGACTCTCACAACACACTCTCTCGCACATACTCTCGCACACTCATGCACACACACAATCACTCTCAGAACGACACCTTCAAGATTTCACTCACGCTGTTGCAAGCACGACCGCACACACAAATACTGGGAGGCTCCTACATATTTGCACACACACACTCAGTCACACACACTCGCATACAATATTTCACTCACATACACTCACTTACTAACACACAGACTCGTATTCAGTGTCACACTCTTGTTGTCCCTCACTTTGTCTGTCACACACATGCACTCATTCAGAAAATTACATACACACACACTTTCTGACACACACACACAGATATAAACAGGTATTCTGTCAGTCACTTAGGCTCTCACCCTTGTTCACACAATCACTTTCTCAGACTCACAGACACCCTCACACGCTATCAAAAACACTCTTTTGGTCAAACGCATTTACACATGCTCTTTCACACCCATGCACACTCACACAATTGCCCACTCTCAGAAACTCATCAGGACAAACACTCGTACGTGCACACACCATCACTCACTCTCTCTCATATTCACACACACACGCTCACACTTACAAGGACTCTCACTCGCACATGCACATACAATCACACATTTTGTCACATTCATGCACACTCACACAATCACTCTCAGAATCACAATTGCGCAAACACTCACTCACACAGTCTCATCCTCACAATCTCACACACTGTTGCAAGCACAATCAGACTCATAAACGTCCCTTCCCTCGTCGCCACTCCCCTCCCTCCCCTCCATCATCTCCGTTCCGCCCCTCCCCATTGCCTCCCTCCCCATTGCCCCCTCCATATTACCCGCCTCCCCGTTCCCCCCTCCCCGTTTCCCCTCCCCCTCGCCGTTTCCTCCTCCCCCTCGCTGTTCCCTCCCCTCCCTTGACGTTATCGCTTCACTCCCCATTACGCTTCCCTGTTCCCTCTTCCCTCCCCATTCCCCTCTCCCCATTCCCCCTCTCCCATTCACACATCCTCTTTCACACTCATGCACACTCACATCATCACTCACATCACCACTCACTCAGATTGACGTTGGCTCAAACACTCACACACAATCAAATGCAGTCACTTATTTGCACACATATTCAAGCTCACTCTCATTCCGGCCCCTACTCACACACACAAACACAGACACTCACACACACTCTCAGAATTGCCTGCACAAACACACACACAATCATAAACACTCATCCTCACACAAAGTGTTGCAAGCATTATCACACACACACACAAACACGCACATACTTATACACACACACACACTGAAGTCGGTAAAAATACATCTTGAGACTGGCATGAGTCAAAATAGAGTAGGCTTTATTCTCACAAGCTTGTGGGAGAACTTGACCCCTTGAAAGCGGAAGCCAAAGTTCTCTCTGAACACAAGAAGCATGGACGTTTATACATCAGGATTCCCAATACAAGTCATGAAGCAAAGTCCAGTTAACAGTCCTTGATCATAAATTATAGTTCCTTTAACACCTTCTGATACACTCTGGTTTATGGTTAGAGACTATCTGGTATCCTTGGGTCATAAAGCACAATTCTCCTCGTAGTTGTAGTCAAGATGCAACCTCTGGTCCCCCGCTCTTACCGCGGCCTTTCCTTTGAAGTGACTGTGTGCGATTGCAGCTGTCCCAGTGGGAGTCCTCCTTCAAGTGGCCATTCTCGCACTCTACCATTTGGTAGCTGCTTCCTTTGTTTAAATCATACACAAGCCTACGGGAAAAGTAAGACTTACCACCCAACATTTACATTTAACTGCCTGTTTTATCAGAATGATATAAACAAGCAAGGGAACCATGAACAAATGGCTTATACAACTACCAGGAGCAATATAAACAACGGGGGGACTAGTCATAAGGAAAGGTTATGTTTGTGATACATTCCAGGTACAAAGTTCAACCTTTTAGGTACAAAATACATTGAGTACAATACAAACATTAACCCTTTCCCTTCTTCAATCCCCCCTTTTGGTCAGAGGCCAAGTGCAAACATGGCCCCATGACCAATTCAGAGCCAAATGTTACCAATATATATGGGCCTACCTCCTCCATCAGGAAGTCTGCCCCTTCTGCCTGTACACTTGCACTCGGCATAATTCGGGCTGTTCGTTCAATACCAAGCAATAACAATGACAATTAATACAATTAACCCGTGCTTCAGGTATGATCCCCACGACCTGAACCATTGCCCCAGCCATCCCGGAGGGTTATAATTATGATGTTCGTTCCCTTCACCCTTGTATTGTCATCGTCACTCGGTTGATATGATCTGCCAAACGAGTTACATTTTCCGAAACATCTGGGATGTACGTGCAGCATTCGGAGTCAATTATAGCGCACGTTCCTCCCTGGAAAGCCAACACATAATCAAGTGTCAATCGGTTCTGTAAAGCAACAGTCCGGATAGCTACAACCTCGGCTGATACTTCAGAGAAGGCTGTGCTCACCTCCTCGAGCCTGTCTCTCGTTTCATTTGCAATTCTCTCCAAGGGCGAGGCCATATGTATAAGTTCCTGTGCTGCTTTTGCTGTCCCATAAAGTGGGAAAGCATTCATAAAGAACCGTTCTATCTCACTAATGGTGAATATAGGGTGCCACATATGCTAAATAACACGATTCTACCCAATCCCAAGGAAGCCATGGGTAGGCATTGTTTCCACAGACACAACAGGAACCATTATATGCAGTCATGCTGCTCATATAAGGAGAGGAGAGGCTGACCAGGACATCAGCAATGGGGCAATGGATTGTAATCTGTTGCACCAAAGCCCAGGCACCACTGGTGACATTAACCTGCTGGGTACAGTAGCTTACGTAAGACTTACCACCCAACATTTACATTTAACTGTCTGTTTTATCAGAATGATATAAACAAGCAAGGGAACCATGAACAAATGGCTTATACTACTACCAGGAGCAATATAAACAAAGGGGGGACTAGCCATAATGAAGGGTTATGTTTGGAATACATTCCAGGTCCAAAGTTCAACCTTTTAGGTACAAAATACATTGAGTACAAAAAAAACATTAACCCTTTCCCTTCTTCACACACACACACACACAGTCACTCTCACTCTCATTCACCCACCCTCTCTCATACATCCAAGACCCACAGTGGCACACACATTCACGCACACACAATTATTCACAAATGGACACTATTGCAGATTCACACATATATTCTCTGTCACATAAACTGGCAGGAATTTTACATGTCCGCAGGAATTTTACGTGAATCAGAGCGGGCCAGGGGCAGACTATGGAAAGATCCGTTAACCTCGGGCTGGATTCCACGATTTCGGAACGAGTGAGGCTGGAAAATCCTGCACACTGTCTCACTCACTCACACTCACAGACCCGAACTCTCACAAATTCACAAACACTGTCCCTCTCACACACAAACACACTCACATTCACACAGCCTCACACACCCATGCAAACTCACAATCACTCTGAGAATCGCATGTGCACAAATACACTCACGCTCGGACACACAAACTCACAGTCACAGGTAATCGCGCACACTGTCACACACACTCAATTACACTCACACTTACACACAGAAACAGCCTTTCACTCTCATTCAAACACTCTTTAAAAAAAACCCTCAGTCACACACATTCATAGGCACACACACTGTCACACACACACATGGACACATCCTCTTTCACACGCGTGTACTCACACAATCACTCAGAATCAGTCTTTCACTCTCATTCACATCCGATCTCCCATACACCCGCACTCACTTGCACACTTTCACACACACACACAAACACACTGTCACCTGACACGCTCACACACACATTCACATATCCTTATACTCATACATACATATTCAATGCTGTTCATCCCTCGATAATCAGGATTCACTGGATTTGTTGGTCCCACGCTTTTCTTTCATTGGAAGATGTTAGCCCTGTACTCTCCCTATTTTCTTCTTGAATACACATCACTGTTCCATCACGGATTTATCTAGAAGCGTCTGCTCCCAGTGTCTGTGCATGTATGTGAGTGTCAGTCGGGCAGGCCCAAGTGCCCCCTGGGCATGGGCACTTTGAGCACAGGCCAGCACTGCCAGGGAGCATCACTCCCCTCCCCCTCCCCCCCGGCACCCGATCCTCTGGGGGAGCCCGAGTTCCCCCTTCAGTCCAGCAGGGTCGACCCGCTAGTTTACCGGACGTAGTGAGCTAGTCTGAGCCCCACTCGAGTGAAATACACCTGACAGAGTGGGAGATGCTGGCGGGCCCGGGGAATTCAGTCCCGTGCCCGCTAATCACATTAAAATAAGATTAAAAACAGATGCAATGTACTTACTTTGTGTTCCCACGGCGTCGATATCCGACGCTGGGAGATGCACGCGGGGCGGGAACGCATGCGCAAATCCTGCTAATCAGCCAACACGTGATTCTCCCAGCTCGCCGCGCTAAAAACAAGCAGCGGTATTATGGGAGAATCGCCGCTTGTGTGGGTGAATCGGTTGTGCGATTGAGGGTCTATGTGAGTGTGAGACAGTGTGTGAATGAGAGTTAGAGACTGTGTGAGTGACAGAGAATATCTATGTGTGTCAGGGATTGAGTGAAAGATTATGTGATTGTAGGTTTGTGTGTGTGTGTCAGCGTATGTGTATACAAGTGTGTGTATGTCAGAATATTTATGTGTGATGTGCTTGCAAGTGTATGAGCTTGTGAGGACGAGCGTTTGTGATTGTGTGTGAGTGTGTATGTGTAGGTGTGATTCTGAGTGTGCAGTTGTGCGTGTGTGTGAAGGAAAATGGGCGCCATCTTACCGGCCGTTCACGCCACAGGCAGGGTTTTCCGGCTGCACTCGCGCCAAGGCCCGAAATTCCCGCCCAAGGTCAACTGACCTCTGCCTCGTTCCCCACCCCCTTCCTCCTCCCCCCTCCCGCTACGATTCCCCTGGCGGGCGGGAGCGGAAAATTCCACCCCACATTCCCGCTGTAGTGAAGTCGGATAATTTGACCCCAGCCAAACCTTCATTGCAGCAGGATGGGAAAATCTCGCCAGGGTGAACGGGGAACATTCCAGCCCATATGTGCATTGGTGTGAGCGTGAGAATGCGTGCTGCAGTGAGTGTATGTGTGTGTGTGTGTGTATGTGTGAGTTGGATAGTGCCGCAACATTGAGAGTGTGAAATTGTGAGCATCAATGTATATTTGTGATATGATTCTGAGAGTGAGTAATTGCGTGAGTGTGCCTGAGTGTGAAAGAGGATGTGTGAATGTGTGTGAGCATGACAATGTGTATATGTGAGAATGTGTATGTGTGAGAGCACGTGTGTGTTTGATGGTGTCAGTGAGTGTGTGAGAGAGACAATAGGTGAGATTTTGTGGCCTCGCTCGTTCCGAAACTGTGAACTCCGACCCGAGGCCAACGGACCTTCCCATTGTCCACCCCTCACCTACTCCGATTCCCTTGGTCGGCGGGTTGGCAAAATTCCAGCGTATGTGTGAATAAGAGTGAGAGACAAAGAATGTAAGTGTACATCTGTGTGAGTGAGTGTAACAGAAAGTGGGTGTGAGTGCAATTTTGTGAACATGTATCTGTGTGTGAGGGAGTGAGGGAGAATGAGAGTGCGAGTGAGTGTGTGTATGCCACAGAAACATACAGTGCAGAAGAGGCCCATCGAGTCCACACTGACACGTGAGAAACATCTGAACTCCCCTGGAATCCCATTTGCCACAACCATAAAAACAAACTCAAGCTGGCGCCGGAGTGAGGCGACTTCTTGCAAGCTGTGCCCAGCATTCCTCCTAATTATAACTTTTATTCTCGTTCTATGCTTCTAAAACTTCATTCTAACTCTTTTAAACTCTCCAACAATGCTCTCATTCAATCACTTACAGATTTGGCGCTCCTTAGGGCCCTGGAGACACCAAAACTGAAATTGGTCCAGAGCAGCAGTCCGCGCGGGACCTGCGGCTGGTGCTGCAGTCCCAGGACTGGGGATTTCACTACACCGGCTCCAGGAGACCAGGAAAACACCCTAGAAGCCTGGGCCTTCTGTCTGCAGTCTCTCAGAGACCAGGAAAACGCCGCTGAAACCGGGACCTTGACTCTGCTGGCCTCCAACGACCAGCCCTGCATGCCTGGGACGGGAGCCCTCTTCCCCCGCCAGCCCGCAACCCCTCTGATCTGGAGAGCTGTGACCTCCTGCAGGCTCCAAGCACTCCCTCCACTCCCCCCTTCTACAATCACCCCACATTCCTAAAAAAAATAACTCCCACTGCCTAACAATCAGGTCTCGAGATCCTCCGACCTCGAAAGCAAGACCCTGACCTGGCAGTGACCCAGCGGACCCCGACACACGGATCTGACGATCGGTTCATCTACGAGTGCTACCGCAGGGGCATCACCCACTTACTGGCCTTCGATCTGTCCATGCCGGAGCATGGTCTGGATATCCACCGACTGACGAAGCCAAACCGCAACCCGACAGTGACCCAGAACACCTGGCCGCACAGACCCATCTACCAATGCAGGAACTGCAAGGAAAGCAACAAATCCTCCATCCACACACTGACCAGAGCGAAGAACCTCATTGGACGCAATTACACTCTTAACACCGCAAACTACTCTCACCGTCTCCCAGGCTCGAAAAGAAGCAGTCACTCCAGGAATCGTGGAAAACGTGCAAGGCTGCAGGTGAGAGTGAAACAATGTGGTCCCAAAGCCCCCCTCCCCAGATTGCTCCTTGCAAATCTCCAACCTCTGGAAAACAAGCTAGACGGCTTTAACCCAGATGTACTTTCCAAAGAGAACTGAGGGACTGCTGTGTACTCTGTTCCACAGAGATGTGGCTGACTGGATTGTGCCCTACAACCAGACGGCTTCTCAATCCATTGAAAGACCGTACAGTGGCCTCAGGCAAGGCCGGCGAGGTGAGGTCTGCTTCCGAATCAAAATCTCGAGGTGCCTGGACAAGGCAACACTGGCGAGTTTCTGCTCCCCAGACCTAGAATACCTGACGCTAAAATCCCGCCCTTACGACCTTCCGCGGAATTCACCTCCGTTATCCTGAAGGCAGTTTACATCCCACCCCATGGGGATGTGAAGATCATGCCAGATCATACATATACCACTACAGGTAACCTTGAGACAAAACATCCCGTGGCCTTGTCCATCATGGCCGGGACTTCAATCAGGCCAAGCTCAATCGTATACTATCAAGTTAGCACCAACATGTCTCCTGTTCCACCAGAACCCCAATCATCCTCGACCACTGCTACACAAATCTCAAACATGCCTACCGCTCTAATGCCCACCCACACTCTGGCAAATCAGACCACAAGGCTGTGTTCCTGCTCCCGGCTTAAAAGCAAAAACTGAAGTGGGAGAATCCGTCAAAGAAACTCGTGCAATGTTGGTCTGAGCAACCAGATGATCTCCTACAGGATTGCTTCAAGTCAGTGGACTGGTCAGCATTTAAAAACTCTGCAACCAGCCTGAACGAGTACGCCGTTACAGTAACTGACTGCATTAGTAAGTGTGCAAAAGAAACAAATTCGCATGTTTCCCAATTCAAAACCATGGATGAACAGGGATATCCATTGCTTACTGAAGTTTTGTTCTGAGGCGTTCAGGTCAGGTGACCCTGACCTATTCAGGAAACCCAGATATGATCTAAGGAGATGCCAAAAGACAGTATCAGGCCAAGCTAGAGTCCTAGGCTAGCCAGACGGACCCCCACTGACTATGGCAATGTCAGCAAGCCATATTAGGCCACAAGATGAAGGCATGTAAAATTTCGAGTTCCAACGCACCCCTCCCTGATGAGCTCAATGCATTATCCACCCATTTTGATCAAGAGGTCAGTGAGAGCACACCCTCCATCCTGGGAGCATTGGATGAACCTGAGGTCTACCTTGCAGTTGTCAGACCAGCCTTTCCGAAGGTCAACCCAAGGAAAGAGACTAGCCTGGATGGGGTATCCGGGTGAGCACTCAGATCCTGCGTGGATCAGTTGGTGTAGGTATTCGCAGACATTTAAACCTCTTTTTACAACAATAAGACGACCATCATCCCAGTCCCAAAGAAAAGCCAAGCAGCGTGCCTTAATGACTATCGCCCAGTGGCCCTGACATCAATCATTATGAAGTGCTTTGAAAGGTTAGTCATGGCACAAATCAAATCCAGCCTCCTGGATTGCCTGGATCCTCTACAGTTTGTCTACCACCGCAAGAGGTCCACAGCAGATACCATCTCATTGGCCCCGCACTCAACCCAGGAACAAGTAGATAACAAAGACATCTATGCCAGATTCCTACTTATTGACTTCAGCTCAGCCTTCAACACATTATTCTTACGAAATTCATCTCCAAACTCCGTGGCCTGCCTCGGCTCCACACACTGCGACTGGATCTTGAACTTCCGAACCCACCGACCACAATCAGTAAGGATAGGCAACAACACCAATTCCACGATCATCCTCAACACCGGTGTCCCACAAGGCCGTGTTCTCAGCCCCCTACTATACTCCTTATGCACCTATGACTGTGTGGTCAAATTCCCCTCCAACTCGATTTTCAAGTTTGCTGACGACACCACCATAGTGGGTCGAATTTCAAACAATGATGAGACGGAGTACAGGAATGAGATGGAGAATCTGGTGAACTGATGCGAAGACAATAACTCTCCCTCAATGTCAACAAAACTAAGGACATTGTCATTGACTTCAGGAAGCGCCCTGAAATACATCTCCCTGTCAACATCAATGGGTTGAAATAGAAATGGTCAAAACCTGCAGGTTTTCAGCTGTCCAGATCAAAAGCCACCTGGGCTGGTCCCCTCATGCCAACAGTATAGTTAAGAAAGTCCACCAACGCCTCTACTTTCTCAGAAAACTAAGGAAATTTGGCATGTCAGCTACGAGTCTCAACAACTTTTACAGATGCAGGATATAAAGCATTCTCTTTGGTTGTGTCACAACTTGGTATGTCTCCTGCCCTGCCCAAGACCGCCAGAAACTAAAAAAGGTCGTGAATGTCGCCCAATCCATCACACAAACCAACTTCCCATCCATTGACTTCGTATATACTTCCCGCTGCCTCGGCAAAGCAACCAGCATAATTAAGGATCACACACACCCCGGATATTCTCGCTTTCACCTTCTTCCATCAGGAAAAAGATACAAAAGCCTGAGGTCACGGACTAGCCGACTCAAAAACAGCATCTTCCCTGCTTCATCAGACTTTTGGATGGACGTACTCGCATTAAGTTGATCTTTCTCTACACTGTAGCTATGACTGTAACATGACATTCTATACTCTCTCGTTTTCTTCGCTATGAACGGTATGATTTGTCTGTGTACCACGCAAGAAATAATACTTTTCACTGTATACGAATTCATAATAAATAAAATCAAATTGCAGAAACCTTCATTCCCATGTACTCATGCATACATATGGACACACTGTCACAGATTCACACTCACTCACACATGATCATACAGATATACATATAAATTCTCTGTAATTTGGACTGTCTCATTCATATTCACACATTCTCACGCACACTAACCAGACCCTCGCTTGCACATTTTCTCACACAAACACACATTCACACATCCTCCTTCACACACATGCACACTCACACAATCACTCCTCTCACGATGATATCAGCATAAACACACACTCATCCTCACACTCCAACACTATTGCAAGCACTATCACACACACCATCACTCTCATACACACACACTCATAAATGCACACACAAATACTCACACACAAATGCACATAACTCACACAGTCACTCTTACACATTCACATAATCTGATGCACACACACACTCTCACAAAATCACAGGTTGTTCCATCTTCTACATAACTGAAGAACCTCATGCGAGACCATTCTTGTAACATTTCTATTGCCTTCAAATACATTCTAAACGGTATGTTTCACGCCTGTCGGTCTCATTGGCTCCATACCTGTGCCTTTGTGAATACTAAGATTATATTATTGAGCAGTCGGTCTCGGTAATAAATGGCTGACTGATGTTCATAGATTTCTACAAATGTCCCGGAACAGTGGGACAGTTATTAAACATTGTTATCCAGTGAGATTTGGGTGTCCTTGTACATAAATCACAGGAAGTTAACATGCTGGTGCAGACAAATGATGCATTGTAATTTATTACAAGGGGATTGGTGTATTAAAGGGCGTCTTGCTGTGATTATCCAGGGATTTGGTGAGAAAATGGCTACCATGAACCAACTTAAGCTGAATAACTAATGTGTGTAGAGGTTCCAAGAGAGGAAACAAGCAGAACGGCACAAGATACAGTCACACATAACCACACTCAGACACATATTAGTACATACGCACAAACATACACACAAAGACACACAAGACAAGACACACAGGTGCGCACACTCAGACACACGCACAGACAGACACACTGATGTCAGTGTGCATTGTCTTTTAAAGATGGAGAAGAAACACCCCTCCGTTTCTTTCAGAGTTAGGAAGCAGCACAGAAATTTAATCACAGCTTCCTCTGCACCATGCACCCAGTTTGAAATTTGATCATTTAATTTATATTGCCTCTCCTCAGTCTAACATAAAAAATGGAGCATTACATATATCGCTGTGTTGAAGTTATTCTGCCATGAGTCTGTACATTTCACCAGACTGCTTATATCTTCCTGAAGTCTGTTGCTAGTCTCTTTCCTGTTAACTACATTGTGCATTTGGGTGTCATCACAAACTTTGAAGTTCTGCCCTGTGAACCCAAGTCCAGTTCATTCATGTCTCATAGAAAAAGCACTGTTCCGAATATGAAGTACTGGGGGTTAGAACTCAGTAACCCCCAAACAACCTGAAACAACTGTTAACGACTACACTGTGTATTGTCTCTCAGCCAATGTTGTAATCATTATGTCACTGCCCCTTCAATGCCATCAACATCAATTTCACTCAAATATCAGATATGATCTACTCACCTGAAGATATTAAGAAAGTGTCCCGGGTCTCTATGTGTGTACTGTCCTATCATATTTTGCAGGTGTCAGAAAAAGTTAGTTTTAAATAATTTAATTCGTATTTAGTGGTTATTAGGAACAAGGAACAAGGAATAGCTTAAAGTAATTTAAATTTTACATTTCTGTACTTGAAAGTCTTAATTACTTCAATTTAGAAACATAGAAAAACTACAGCACAAACAGGCCCTTCGGCCCACAAGTTGTGCCGAACACATCCCTACCTTTAACCCTCCATCCTATTAAGCTCCATGTACTCATCCAGGAGTCTCTTAAAAGACCCTATTGAGTTCGCCTCCACCACCACTGACGGCAGTCGATTCCACACGCCCACCACCCTCTGTGTGAAACACTTACCCCTAACATCTCCCCTGTACCTACCCCCCAGCACCTTAAACCTGTGTCCTCTCGTAGCAGACCCTGGGAAAAAGCCTCTGAGAGTCCACCGATCTATGCCTCTCAACATCTTATACACCTCTATTAGGTCTCCTCTCATCCTTCGTCTCTCCAAGGAGAAAAGACCGAGCTCCCTCAGCCTATCCCCATAAGGCATGCCACTCAATCCAGGCAACATCCTTGTAAATCTCCTCTGCACCCTTTCAATCTTTTCCACATCCTTCCTGTAATGAGGCGACCAGAACTGAGCACAGTACTCCAAGTGGGGTCTGACGAGGGTCTTATATAGCCATTTGTTTCAGATAAATTAGTTAAAGAGACAGCTACTATAGTCAGACGTTGTGAAAGTGATGGCCCAGTGACATTATCGCTTGGTAATTAAACAAGAAACCCACATAATGTTCTGGGGACCCAGGTTCGAATCCCATCCACGACAGATTATGGAATTTGAAATCAATTTTTTAAAATCTGAAATTAAGAATCGACTGATGAACACAAAGCTATTATCGATCGTCAGGAAAAAGCCATCTGGTTCACTAATATTCTTTAGGAAAGGAAATCTGCCGTCCTTACCTGGTCTGGCCTGCATGCGACTGCAGAGCCATAGCAATGTTGTTGACTCTTAACTGACCTCTGAAATGGCCGAGAAAGCACACTCAGTTGTAAGAATCGCGACAAAGTCTTCACAAAGAAATGAAACCGGACGGACCACCTGGCATCGACCTCGGCACCGGAAAAGACAATGGCGAAACAAACAGCTCTGCAAATTCCTCTTTACTAACAGCTGGGGGCTGGTGTCAAAATTGGGAGAGCTGTCACACAGACTAGTCAAGCAACAGCCTGACTTAGAGATTCTCACGGAATCATACCTGACAGATAACACACAGACCATTACTATCCCTGGATATGTCCTGTTCCACCGGCAGGACAGACCCAGCAGAGCTGTTGGCACAGTGGTACACAGTCGGGAGGGAGTTGCCCTGGGAGTCCATAACATTGACACCGGACCCTATGAAGTCTCATGTCTTCAGGTTAAACAGGGACAAGAAAACCTCTTCCTGGTTACCACCTACCGTCCTTCTTCTGCTAATGAATCAGTATTCCTCTATCTTGAACAACATTTGGAGGAAGCACTGAGGGTGGCAAGGGGGCAAAATGTACTCTGGATGGGGGATTTCAATGTCCACTAAGATTGACTCGGCAGCAGCACTACTGATCGAGCTGTTTGGGTCCTAAAGGATATAACTGTTAGACTGGGTCTGCAGCAGGTGATGAAGGAACCAATAAAAGGAAATAACATCCTTGACCTCACCCATACCAATCTGCCGGCTGCAGATGCATCTGCCCATGACCGTATCGGTACAGTATCGCCGCACAGTCCGTCTGGAGATGAAGTTCCATCTACACATTGAGGATAACCTCCATCGTGTTGTGTGGTACTATCACCGTGCTAAATGGGACAGACTTCAAACCGATAAAGCAACTGAAGAGTAGACATCTATGAGGCGCAGTGGGCCATCAGCAGCAGCGGAATTGTACTTCCGCACAATCTGCAACCTCATGGCCCGGCATATCCCCCACTCAGCCATTACCATCAAACCAGGGGATCAGCCCTGGTTCAATGGAGAGTGTAGGAGGGCATGCCAGGAGCAGCACCAGGCAGACCTAAAAATGAGGTGTCAACCTGGGGAAGCTCCCAAACTGGACTGCTTGCAAGCCAAATGGCAAAGACAAGTCATAGACATAGTTAAACGATCTCACAATCAACAGATCATATCTAATCTCTGCAGTCCTTCCACATCCAATTCAGAATGGTGGTGGACAATTAAACAACTCACTGGAGGAGGAGGCTCCGTAAATATACCCATCCTGAATGATGGAGGAGCCCAGCACACCAGTATTCACAGTAATCTTCAGCCAGAAGTGTCGAGTGGATGATCCATCTCGGCCTCCTCCAGTGGTCCCCAGCATCTCAGATGCCAATCTCCAGCCAATTCGATTCACTCCATGTGATATCAAGAAACGGTTGGAGGCACTGGATACTGCAAAAGCAATGGGCCCTCATAACATTCCGGCAATAGTACTGAATACTTGTGGGTCAGAACTTGCCGCTCCCCGAGCCAAGCTCTTCCAGTACAGTTACAACACTGGCATCTAGCCAACAATGTGGAAAGTTGCCCAGGTATGTCCTGTACACAAAAAGCAGGACAAATCCAAACTAGCCAATTACCGTCCAATCAGTCTGTTCTCGATCATCAGTAAAGTGATGGACAGCGTTATTAACAGTGCTACCAAGCAGCAGCTGCTCAGCAATAACCTGGTCAGTGACGCCCAGTTTGGGTTTCGCCAGGGTCACTCAGCTCCTGACCTCATTACAGGCTTGGTTCTTATTGGTGATAGTCATTGCCTGGCATGAGACATGGACAAAAGGACTGAATTCCAGAGGTGAGGTGAGGTGAGAGTGACAGCTCTTGACATCAAGGCTGCGTTCGACCGAGTGTGGCATCAAGGAGTCCGGGCGAAACTGGACTCAATGGGAATCGGGGCAAACTCTCCGCTGGTTGGAGTTATACCTGGCACATAGGAAGATGGTTGTGGTTGCGGAGGGTCAGTCATCCCAGCTCCACGACATCTCTGCAGGGTAGTGTCCTAGATCCAACAATCTTCAGCTGCTTCATCAATGAACTTCCCTCCATCATAAGGTCAGAAGTGGGGATGTTCGCTGATGATTGCACAATGTTCAGCACCATTTGCGACTCCTCAGATACTGAAGCAGTCCATGTTCAAATGCAACAAGATCTGGACAATATCCAGGCTTGGGCTGACAAGTGACAAGTAACGTTGGCGCCACACAAATGCCAGGCAATGACTATCACAAATAAGAGAAACTGTAAACACCGCCCCTTGACATTCAATGGTGTAACCATCACCGAATCCGCCACTGTCAACATCCTTGGGGTTACCATTGACTAGAAACTCAACCGGACTCACCACAGTGGCTACAAGTGCAGGTCAGGGGCTAGAAATACTGCGGCGAGTAACTAACCTGCTGACTCCCCAGAGACTGTCCACCATGTACAAGGCTCAAGTCAGGAGTCTGATGGAATACTCCCCACTTGCCTGGATGGCTGCAGCTGTAACAACACTCAGAAGCTTGACACCATCGAGGACAAAGTAGCCCGCTTGATTGGCACCACGTCTACAAACATTCAATCCCTCCACCACCGACGCTCAGTCGTAGCAGTGTGTACTATCTACAAGATGCACTGCAGCAATTCACCAAAGATCCTTCGACAGCACCTTCCAAACCCACGACCATTTCCATCTAGAAGGACAAGGGCAACAGAGAAATGGAAACCCCACCAACTGCAAACTCCCCTCCAAGCCACTTACCATCCTGATTTGCAAATATATCGCAGTTTCTTCACAATCGTTAAGTCAAACTCCTGGAATTGCCTCCCCAACGGCATTGTAGGTCAAGCCACAGAACATGGACTGCAGCGACTCAAGAAGACAGCTCACCACCACCTTCTCAAGGGCAACGAGGGATGGGCAATGAATGTTGGTCAGCCAGCGACGCCCATGTCCCACGTATGGATAAAAACCAAAAGTCGGCTAGATGAGAAGCCAGACATCCGAAATAAATCAGAGGGTCAGTACTGAGGGAGTGCTGCACTGTCAGAGGCCCAGTATTGAGGGAATGCCACACTATTGGAGGGTCAGTACTGAGGAAGTGCTACACTGTTCGAGGGTCAGTATTGAGAGAGTGCTACACTGTTATAGGGTCTGTACTAAGGGAGCGCTGCAGTGTCAGAGGGTCAGTACTGAGGGAGTGCTGCACTGTCAGAGGATCAGTATTGAGGGAGTGCTGCACTATTAGTGTGACAGTACTGAGTAATCAGTACTAGTATGACAGTACTCAGCTAATCCCAATTCCCCGCATTTGGCCCATATCCCTCTATACCCAAAGTACCAATGTAACTCTCTAAATGCTTTTTAAAAGACAAAATTGTACCCACCTCTACCACTACCTCTGGCAGCTTGTTCCAGAAACTCACCACCCTCTGAGTGAAAAAATTGCCCCTCTGGACAGTTTTGTATCTCTCCCCTCTCACCTTAAACCTATGCCCTCTAGTTTTAGACTCCCCTACCTTTGGGAAAAGATATTGACTATCGAGCTGATCTGTGCCCCTCATTATTTTGTAGAAATCTATAAGGTCACCCCTCAGCCTCCGACGCTCCAGAGAAAAAAGTCCCAATCTATCCAGCCTCTCCTTATAACTCAATCCATCAAGTCCTGGTAGCATCCTAGTAAATCTTTTCTGCACTCTTTCGAGTTCAATAATATCCTTTCTATAATATGGTGATCAGAATTGCACACAGTATTCCAAGTGTGGCCTGACCAATGTCTTGTACAACTTCAACAAGACATTCGAACTCCTGTATTTAATGTTCTGACCGATTAAACCAAGCATGCCGAATGCCTTCTTCACCACTCTGTCCACCTGGGACTCTACTCTCAAGGAACTATGAACATGTACCCCTAGATCTCTTTGTTCTGTATCACTCCCCAACGCCCTGCAATGAACTGAGTAAGTCCTGCCCGATTCAATCTACCAAAATACATCCCCTCGCATTTGTCGAAATTAAACTCCATCTGCCATTCGTCAGCCCACTGGCCGAATTGATCAAGATCACGTTGCAATTGGAGATAACTGGCTTCACTGTCCACCATGCCACCAATCTTAGTGTCACCTGCTAACTTACTAACCATGCCTCCTATATTCTCATCCAAATTATTAATATAAATGACAAATAACAGTGGACCGAGCACTGATCCCTGAGGCACACCGCTGGTCACATGCCGCCAGTTTGAAAAACAACCCTCGACAATCACCCTCTAGCTGCTGTCAAGAAGCCAATTTTGTATCCAGTTAGATACCTCACCCTGCATCCCGTGAGATTCAATCCGATGCAACAACCTACCATGCGGTTCCTTGTCAAAGGCCTTGCTAAAGTCCATGTAGACAACATCAACTGCACTGCCCTCATCTACCTTCTTGGTTACCCCTTCACGAAATTCAGTCAAATTTGTGAGACATGATTTTCCACTCACAAAGCCAGGCTGACTGTCCCTAATCAGTCCTTGCGTCTCTAAATGCCTGTAGATCCTGTCTCTCAAAATACCTTCCAACAATTTACCCACCACAGATGTGAGGCTCACTGCCCTGTAGTTCCCAGGCTTTTCCCTGCAGCCCTTTTTAAACAAAGGCACAACGTTTGCCACTCTCCACTATGTGCTTCCATTGTGTAGTGGTTATCACGTCTGCCTTACACGTAGAAGGTCCTGTGTTCGAAGCCCAATAGAGGCAGTGGTACTTTGGGCGGCACTGCTGCTTCACAGCTCCATGGACCTGGGTTCGAATCCCGGCTCGTGTCACTATCTGTGTGGAGTTTGCACATTCTCCTCGTGTCTACGTGGGTTTCCTCCAGGTGCTCCGGTTTACTCCCACAGTCCAAAGATGTGCGGGCTCGGTTGCTTGGCCATTCTAAATTGCCCCTTAGTGTCCCGGGATGCTTAGGTGAGAGGGATTAGTGGGTGGATATGGGGATAAGACCTGGGTGGGACTGTGGTTGGTGCAGACTCGATGGTCCGAATGGCCTCTTTCTGCACTGTAGGATTCTATGAAGGAGTATTGAGGGAGAGTGCCACACGATTATAGGGTCAGGACTGAGGGAGTGCTGCACTGTCAGAGGGTCATTACTGAGGGAGTGCTGCACTGTCAGACGGTCAGTGCTGAGGGAGTGCCGCACTATCAGAGGTTCAGTACTGAGGGAGTGCTGCACTGTCAGAGGGTCATTACTGCGGGAGTGCTGCACTGTCAGAGGGTCATTACTGAGGGAGTGCTGCACTGTCAGAGGGTCAGTGCTGAGGGAGTGCCGCACTATCAGAGGTTCAGTACTGAGGGAGTGCTGCACAGTCAGACGGGCAGTACTGAGGGAGTGCTGCCCTGTCAGAGGGTCAGTACTGAGGGAGTGCTGCACTGTCAGACGGGCAGTACTGAGGGAGTGCTGCCCTGTCAGAGGGTCAGTGCTGAGGGAGTGCTGCACTGTCAGATCTCTACTGAGGGAGAGTTGGGCAGTTCTGAGGGAAAGCTGCAACGTCGTTGGTGTCAATTTCGGGTGAGATGTTAAAATGATGCTGTTTATTTCCTCTTTCAGCGGGTGGTCACTGCCGTACACAGCACAGCAAGATCCCTCAGTCAACAGCATGATACAGCTGCATCTGGATAGCGTCAGAAAGCAGCAATGTGGGGGAGACTATTCGGATTTCGTGAAGATGTTTCCACTCACCTGGGGCGAACTATTCATCCCAGCTCCGAGGCTCAAACCAGCAGTCTGGAAAGAAATCACCGGAACATGTCTGTGTCACTCGTCTCACTGTTGCTGGGCCCAGAAGTGTCTTCAACAGCAGTAAATGCTGAGGATGCAGTGGGTTCGGACACAGCGAGGATAAGATGCTGCCTGTTGGTCACAGCCAGTAACTACAGCGTTACCTGTTTACATGGGAAATTCCCATTCTCACTACTCACATTGTGAACTGTGCTGCTTACACACTCAGGAATCTGATCAATTATTATTATCAACCCCTCCATTAAATCCTCCCAAATATCTTCTGCTCGAACCCTCCCATCCCTATGAAACCTCACTGAGCCACTCTTCCATTCCCACTGCCCATCTTATTGCCCCGACCCACTTCCATTCCCCTTCCAATCCCCATTGCCCCCCCCCCCCCCCGCACTGCGTTCCCCTTGGCCTATAATTCTGTCCCTCTCCATTTCCCCTTTCATTCATTAACCCCTCCCATTCCCATCCCACCCTCTTAATTCCTCCTCATTCCCTCTCCCCATTTCCCATTCATCATTTGAACAAAAGAACAAAGAACATTACAGCACAGGAACAGGCCCTTCGGCCCTCCAAGCCCGTGCCGCTCCCTGGTCCAAACGAGACCATTCTTTTGTATCCCTCCATTCCCACTCCGTTCATATGGCTATCTAGATAAGTCTTAATCGTCCCCAGTGTGTCCGCCTCCACCACCTTGCCTGGCAGCGCATTCCAAGCCCCCACCACCCTCTGTGTAAAATATGTCCTTCTGATATCTGTGTTAAACCTCCCCACCTTCACCTTGAACCTATGACCCCTCGTGAACGTCACCACCGACCTGGGGAAAAGCTTCCCACCGTTCACCTTATCTATGCCTTTCATAATTTTACACACCTCTATTAAGTCTCCCCTCATCCTCCGTCTTTCCAGGGAGAACAACCCCAGTTTACCCAATCTCTCATCATAACTAAGCCCCTCCATACCAGGCAACATCCTGGTAAACCTCCTCTGTACTTTCTCCAAAGCCTCCACGTCCTTCTGGTAGCGTGGCGACCAGAACTGGATGCAGTATCCCAAATGCGGCCGAACCAACGTTCTATACATCTGCAACATCAGACCCCAACTTTTATACTCTATGCCTTGTCCTATAAAAACAAGCATGCCATATGCAAATAAAGGCAAGCATGCCATAGGCATTTCGCCCCATTCCTCCCCCTTCCCCCATTCTTTGATAAAGGTGTGAAGCCCGGGACACGTTCCACCCGCCGACAACAGATTCTATTTCTTTCATTGGGTGTTTTATACCTGTCCCAGTTTGGAAATTTACTTTTTTGATATTTATTTTTGAAATTTTCCTTTTTAAAATGTCTTCATAGAGCGCCTTTGGAGACCATGCTCTGTCTCAAGGCGCTTTTTGATATACACTGATGTAATTTAGGAAACTAATTACATTTCAAACTCAATATCTGGAAGAATGTTTGCTCCTTTTCTGACCACTCTTCTTGGCTTTTGTCATTTTATTGTGAAAACACAAAGTTGACAGATCATTTGACAATGAATGGTTGTACAATTTAGCCTTGGATGGAACAAACTCAACTGCAGCAACTATCGGGGCTCCTTCACCAGAGGGAAATCAGTTGGTTTAAGAATGAAAGGCCAAAGTATCTTCTCAAGGGGCTGCTGCACACACAGAGTCAGAGTAAAGAGGAGGAAAAGCAAAGGGAATTTTACAGCAACAAGAACCAGAGAAATGAAGATTATTTCACCTGGTTTCCAGAGTCAGATTCCCCTGAGGATTTCCAGTTCATCTGCCTGAAGACAGGGGGTGCAGGAAAAGGTAGGGACACCATTAGCTGTCGAGTTCCCATCAAATCGAGGGGTTGGTGATGGGTTCACTTTAAGTCGCTGACTTTCATTTCTTTTGACTATTCTTGTGATTTTGTTGTTTCTTCTCCTGTGCCGGTTGCTAGGAAACACTTTTTCAGAATCTTTTCAATGTCCTTGTTTGCCATGATGAATTCCCCACTCTCTCGCTCTGACACACATTGCTTTTGTCTCCTCTCTTCCTGGGAATAGGGCCTGGGCGGGGGGTGGGGGGGATTGTGGTCGGTGCAGACTCGATGGGCCGAATGGCCTGCTGCTGCCCTGTCGGGATTCTATAAATGAGATCTATAAAATAATATATTTGTGGAAGCTTTTACTGCCTGTTTTTATACCTGTGAATAGTTTTCTCTAATTGTACAATATTTTCCCTTTGGACTATTGTTCCTGATCCTTTGCTGCAGTGTAAAATCTCTCTAATAGTTCGTGCTGCCATTAATATTTGCAGCATTGACACCTCAGCTGAGGGGGCGGAGTGCGCGTGCGTACTGCGGGAGAAAAGGGGCGCGTGCGCAGTCCGTGGAAATATGGGCCGCATGCGCAGTGCGGAAATATAGGCGGGGGCTGAAACTCCTGAAATCGCGGGAAGTTGTGCTCTGACGCGTCATCAGGGGGCGGGGTCTATAGAACCAAATGGCCGGGGTCAGTGGGCGAGGCCCACCCCGCAGCAGTGGGCGGGTCCTTGCCCTGGCTAGAGGGCGGGGCCTAACCCGGATCAGCGGGCGGGGCCAAGACCAGATCAATGGGCGCGGCCTAGTCCGGTTCAGTGGGAGGGGCCTACACCGGGTCAGTGGGCGGGGCCTAGCCCGGATCAGTGGGTGGAGTTTGTGCCGTCACCGGCCTGTGGTTCTGTGACGTCTTCAGGCAATGAGGGGACGGGGCCAAGCCGGCATCAGCCATTGGCGCAGTCACCTCGGGGCGGGGCCCAGCTCCCAGCAGGGGCGTGGTCTGTTCCGGGTCGGAGGTCGGTGGGACTCCGGGCTGAGGTCGGGACTGACAGTTGGAAAGCCGACTGTGGAAGGCATCACACAGCAGCAGCTCATCGGCTCTGGGGGGCATCACACAGCAGCAGCTCATCGGCTCTGGGAGGCATCACACAGAACCAGCTGTTCGGCTGAGGGAGGAATCACACAGAACCAGCTGTTCGGCTGAGGGAGGCATCACACAGAACCAGCTGTTCGGCTGAGGGAGGAATCACACAGACGGATCTGATCGGCTCCCAGAGGAATCAGGCAGGAGGGTGGGAACCGGAGCAGCAGCTCAGTGGGTAAGATTTGGGGGTTCAGGTGCAGAGCTCCTTAAAATGTCACAAACAGGAGCAGAAATAGTCCAGAAGGCCAAAGGAATGCTGCCCTTCATATCGAAAGGGCTGGAGTATCGGGATGCAGATGTTATGCTGCAGTTGTACAAACCCCTAATTAGAGGCCACTGAGAATCCTGTGAGCCGGTATGGACAGGATACCTTAGGAAGGATGGTTCAACCCTGGAGGGAGCTCAACGCAGGTTGACAAGAATGATCCCTGGACTTCAGGGGTTCAGTTACACGCAGAGATTAGACAAATTAGCCCTTTATTCACTCCAATTCAGAAGGTTGAGGGGTGATCTGATAGAAATCTACAAAATATTTACAGGGAAGGACAGGGTGGATCAGGAGAAACTGTTGCCAGTCGTTGGGGCCAAGCCATTGCGGAGAGTTGTTGGAAAACACTTCTACCCGCAGAGAGTGGTGGAGGGTTGGAACTCTCTTCCTCAAACGCCGGTGGATGCTGCTTCAATTGTGAGCTTTCAGTCTGAGACAGACACATTTTTATTGAGCAGGGGGATGGAGGGATATGGGCCCAGGGCAGGTACATGGGGTCAGGACACAGATCAGCCATGATCTTATTGAATGGCAGAGCGGGATCGAGGGGCCGAATGCTCAACTCCTCTTATTATGTTCCTAGATGGAGCTCATCGGCTGCGGGAGGAATCACGCAGAAGGAGCTCAGCGGCTACGGGAGGAATCGCACAGAAGAGCTCATCGGCTGCAGGAGGAATCGCGCAGAAGGAGCTCGTCGGCTACGGGAGGAATCACGCAGATGGTGCTCATCGGCTACAAGAGGAATCACAACGGACGGTGCTCATCGGCTACAGGAGGAATCACGCAGATGGTGCACATCGGCTCCGGGAGGAATCACGCAGAGGGAGCTCATTGGTTACAAGGGAGGAAACACACCACTCACACTTTCTGACTTACACACAGATATATACATATTCTCTCTCACTCAGATTCTCATTCATTCACACATGCTCACTGTCACACACACACATTCACACATCCTCTGTCACGCCATGCACACTCACACACACTCAGAATAACACACAAACACATTGACAGGCACAAACAACCTCACTCACACACAATCACACTCTCTCAAGGTACACACATTCACACATCCTCTTTCACACTCTGCACACTCACACCATCACTCACTCAGAACCACATCTGCTCAAACACACTCACACATAGTCAATTGCACTCACTCATTTGCACAAACATTCACGATCATGCATTAGGAGCAAGAGGGTAGCAAGAGAAAGATTAGGCCCGCTCCTGGACAACAGAGGGAAGTTATGCGTGGAGCCACAGGAAGTGGGTGAGATCCTTAATGAGTACTTGTCCCGGTATTCACAAAGGAGAAGTACATGACAGATGTTGAGGTCAGGGTTAGGTGTATGAACGCTCTAGAGATTGTCAATATATCGAAGGAGGAAGTGTTGGGCATCCTAAATTGCATTAAGGTAGACAAGTCCCGGGGCCGGATGGGATCTCTCCCAGGTTACTATGGGAGGCAAGGGGAGAAATAGCTGGGGCCTCAACAGATATCTTCACGTCCTCTTTGACCACAGGCGAGGTTCCAGAGGACTGGAGAATAGCCAATGTTGCGCCCTTGTTTATGAAAAGAAGCAGGGATAATCCTGGAAATGGTAGGCCGGGGAACCTGACGTCAGTGGTGGGGAAGCTTTCGGAGAAGATACTGAGGGACAGGATATATGCACATTTGGAAGAAAATGGACCAGTTATTGACAGGCAGCACGGATTTGTACGGGGAAGTTGGAGTTTTTTGAAGAGGTGACAAAGATAATTGATGAGGGAAGGGCCGTAGATGTAGTTTACATGGACTTTAGTAAGGCATTTGACTGGTAAAAAAACTAAAATTACGTGGGATTTGGGGTGGGCTGGTTGGATGGATACAGGACTGGCTTAGTCATAGAAGACAGAGAGTAGCGGTGGAAGGGTGTTTTTCAGAATGGAGATCCGTAGCTCGTGGTGTTCCACAGGGATCAGTGCTGGGTCCTCTGTTGTTTGTTGCATATATAAATGATCTGGAGGAACATGTGGGTGGTCTGATTAGTAAGTTGCGGATGACAGGAAGATTGTTGGAGTTGTGGATTGTCAGAGGATACAACAAAATATAGATAGATTGGAGACTAGAGCACAGAAATGGCAGATGGAGTTTAACCCGACCAAATGCAAGGTGATGCATTTTGGAGGATCAAGTTTAGGTGTGAATTATACTGTAAATGAGGGAACCCTTTGGAACATTAACATACAGAGGGACCTGGGCATGCAGGTCCACAGTTCCCTAAAAGTGGAAGCACAGGTGGCCAAGGTGATGAAGAAGGCATATGGCATGCTTGTCTTCATCGGCCGGGTCACTGAGTACAAGAGTTGGGAAATCATATTGCAGCCAAATAAAACCTTGGTTAGGCCAAGAGATACTCTTCCTCTCTCACACACACTCTGTCTCTCTGTCACACTCTCTCACACACACACTCTCTCTCTCACACACTCTTTCTCTCACAGACTCTCTCTCTCACAGACTCTCTCTCTCACAGTCTCTCACACAGTCTCTCTCTCTCACGCTGTCTTTCATGCTCTCTCATGCTCTCTCTCTCGCACACTCTCACTCTTGTTCTCTCACACTCTCTCTCATTTTCTCACACTCTCTCATGCTCTCTCTCATGCTCTCTCTCTCTCACACGCTCTCTCTCCCTCACGCTCTCTCACAATCTCTCTCACAATCTCTCTCACGCTCTCTCTCTCACACACTCTCCCACGCTCTCTCCCTCACGCTCTCTCTCTCTCATTCTCTCTCTCACGCTCTTTCATTCTATTACGCGCTCTCTCTCTCCCTCACGCTCTCTCCCACGCTCTCTCACAATCTCTATCTCTCACACACACTCTCTCTCTCTCACACGCTCTCTCTCTCACGCTCTCTCTCGCTCTCACGCTCTCTCTCTCACGCTCCCACATCCAACGGTTTCCCTCTGTCAACCGCACTCGTTATATCCTCAAATAATTCCAGTAAATTAGTCAAACATGACTTTCCCTTCATGAATCCATGCTGCGTCTGCCCAATTGAACCATTCTTTTCCAGGTGTCCTTCTATTTCTTCCTCCCTCCCCAACGATCCCCTCTCACTCCCCCACACGCCCCCTCGCTCACCCCTGCGCTCTCGCTCACCCCTGTGAACCCTCACTCACCCCGTGCCCCCTCACCCCACCCCCCCTCGCATCCCTCTCCACCCTCGCGACCCCTCCCCACCCTCGCGCCCCCTCCCCAACCCTGTGCTCCCTCCCCAACCCCGTGCCCCCTCCCAAACCTCACGCCCCCTCCCCACCCTCACGCCCCCTCCCCACCCTCGCGCCCCCTCCCCAACCACACACCCCCTCCCCAGTCTCACGGCCCCTGCCCACCTCGCACCTCCTCCATCCCCCCTCACGCACCCCATCGCAGCCCCTCCAACCCCCCCCTCCCTCGTGGCCCCTCTGCCTTCCCCTCACGTCCCTTCCCCCCTCACACCCTTTCCGTGCCACCACATGACCCCTCCACCCCCTCTCGCACCCCCTCCTCCCCCCTTGCGTCCACTCCGTCCCCCCTCACACCCTCCGCCCCCTCGTGCCCCTCCCCCTCACGTCCCCGCCCTCCCACACGCCCATTCCCCCCCTCCCCCTCCTCGCACCACCTCCCCCCCACCCCACTGGCGCCCACTCACTCCGCAACCCTTCACCCCACTCGCACCCCTTCTCCCCCACTTGCACTCCCTCTCCCCCCTCGTGCCCCTCCGTACCCCCTCACGCCCCCTCCTTGCACCCTCTGAACCTGCCCTGCCCCACCCCTCTGCCGCTCTTCGCCCCACTCTGTCCCCCCCTCATGCCCCCTTCCCTCTTCGGCTCCTACTTGCACCCTCTTCACCCCCTCATGCCCTTTCCCCCCTCACACCCCCTCCCACTTTGCCCCCCCCCCTCACCCCTTCGCAACCCCTCTCCCCCTCGCACCCCTCCCACTTTGCACCCCCTCCACCCTCGCGCCCCCTCCCCCCTTCCTCGCACCCCCTCCCCCCCTTCCTCGCGCCCCCTGCTCCCTTCGCACCCCCTTGCTCCCTCGCGCCCCCTTCCTCCCTCGCGCCCCCTTGCTCCCTCGTGCCCCCTCCCACCCTCGCGCACCCTCCCTCACTCGCGCCCCCTCCCTCACTTGCACCCCGTCCCTCCCTCGCACCCTCTCCCTCCCTCGTGGCCCATCCCTCCCTCACAGCCCCTCCCTTCCTCGCACCCCTCACGTTTTTCCTCCCTCGCCCGTTCCCTCCGCGCCTTCTCTCTCCCTCGCGCCCCCTCCCTCCCTCCCTCGTGCCCATTCCCTCCCTCGCGCTCCCAACCTCTCTCACACCCCAAACCT
>NC_135816.1:98682019-98683551 GCF_964213995.1 Mustelus asterias
ATCCCCTCGTGCCCCTTCTGCCCCTTCACGTCCCTTCTGCCCCCCCTCGAACCCCCTCTGCCCCCCTCACGCAACCCCTCTGCCCCTCACGCCCCACCTCTGCCCACCCTCATCTCTCTCCACCCCCTTCATGCCCACTCGCACCCCCTCCGCGCCCAGCTTGTGCCCCTCCGTACCACCTCACGCCCCTTCCATGCAACTTCCACCCGCACTCCGCCCCCCATCGCACCCGCTCCGCCGCCATTCGCCCCGCCTCTGCCCCCCTTGTGCCCCCCTTCACGTCCCCTCCCCCCTTATGCCCCCTCCTCCTCTCACGGCCCCTCCCCCCTCACGCTCCATCCCACCCCCTCCCACCCTCGCGCACCCTCCTCCCTTGCTTCCCCTCCCGCATTGTTCCCCTTGTCCCATCGTGTCCCCTCCCCCCATTGCGCCCCGCCTCGCACCACCACCCCATCGTGCTCCCTCCCACCTTGCAACGCGTTCCCAATCGCGCCCCCTCCCCCCTTATGCCCCCTCCACCCCTCGCGCCCCCTCCCCCCTTGTGCACACATGCCCCCCCTCGCGCCCCCTCCGCCTCCCCATAATGGTCCCGCTCCCCGCCCCTTTTGCCGCCTGCCTCCCTCGCGCCCCGTCCCTCCCTCACATCCCCTCCCTTCCTCGTGCTCCCTCCGTTCCTCACGTTCCCTCCCTCCCTCGCATCCCCTCCCTCCCTCACATCCCCTCCCTCCCTCACGTCCCCTCCCTCCCTCGCATCCCCTCCCTCCTTCGCGTCCCCTCCCTCCCTCGCGTCCCCTCACTCCCTCGCATCCCCCCCCGCGTCCCCTCCCTCCCATCCCCTCCCTCCCTAGCGTTCCCTCCCTCCCTCGCGTTCCCTCCCTCCCTCGCGTCCCCTCCCTCCCTCGCGTCCCCTCCCTCCCTCGCGTCCCCTCCCTCCCTCGCGTCCCCTCCCTCCCTCGCGTCCCCTCCCTCCCTCGTGTCCCCTCCCTCCCTCGCGTCCCCTCCCTCCCTCGCGTCCCCTCCCTCCCTCGCATCCCCTCCCTCCCTCGCATCCCCTCCCTCCCTCCCTCGCAGCCCCACCCCCACTCGCATTCCACTCCCCCTCATGCCCCCACCCCCACTCGTGCCCCCTCCCTCCCTCGCACCCCCTCCCTCCCTCGCGCCCCCTCCCTCCCTCGCACCCCCTCTCTCCCTCGCGTCCGCTCCCTTCCTCGCGCCCCCTCCCTCCCTCACATCCCCTCCCTCCCTCGCATCCGCTCCCTCCCTCGTGTCCCCTCCCTCCCTCGCGTCCCCTCCCTCCCTCACATCCTCTCCCTCCCTCGCATCCGCTCCCTCCCTCGTGTCCCCTCCCTCACTCACGTCCCCTCCTTCCCTCGTGTCCCCTCCCTCCCTCACGTCCCCTCCTTCCCTCGCGTCCGCTCCCTCCCTCACATCCCCTCCCTCCCTCACGTCAACTCCCTCCCTCGCGTCCGCTCCCTCCCTCACGTCCCCTCCCTCCCTCACATTCCCTCCCTCCCTCACGTCCCCTCCTTCCC